>NW_007726214.1:350163-364552 GCF_000696425.1 Galeopterus variegatus | reverse complement strand
AAAAAAAAAAAAAAAAAAAAAACAAAAAGGAAAAAAAAAAAAAAAAAAAACAGGGTTCCTTTATGTATCAAATATCTATTACCCAGCAATGTAGAGTAATATTTTCAACTTTGGAAAGTAACATGGCAGGTTACAGTCAAGGTTATCTTCCTTTCTTTGAGACTTACTGCGTTTCTTACTTGAAAACAAGCCAAGCAATTGATCTTCAGCAAGAATAGCCTTTTCTGAAAGACCCCCTTCACTGATAAATTAAAAAGTTCATTTCCAATGCTCCAGAAGATTCATTACTCAAGGATATAAATTCCAATTCCCACTAACTGTAGGAGGAGTCAACGGGTATCAGAGGGTATGATAGAGTAGTACATTAATGACCCCTCAATGAATTACACCTCCTCCGTATATACTCACTTGCATATCCTCCCTCCCACATTGACTCAGACTCAAATATACAACTTGCTTTGGCCAATGGGACACTGCCAAACGTCATACAAGCAGAGGCTTGATAAGCACTTGCACACTAAGACTTGCCTTTTAGACTATAGCCAACACCATGCGAAGAAACTCAGTCTGGCCTCCTTGAGCATAAAAGGCCATAATACAGAGAGATAACCAGCCAGCTGAGTCCAGTTTTCAGCTGACCAGCCAGATGAATACAGTCTTATAAGTGAGTCCAGGTGAGATCAGCAGAATAACCATGCAGCTAATCTTGTGAGAAATAATAGATTATTGTTCTTTTTAAGACATACAGCAATAGGTAACTGATACAGAGTGTCCTCTAAATCCTCTGCCCTCTCCTCACAGAGGCTTCCTCTGGAGTTATTAACAGAATGCTTGAAAATTTTCTGGGATATAATATAATATGAAAATTTATAGTTTTAGGACAAAGCACTCTACTTAGGCCTATGGACAAAAACATTACAAGTCAGAAGTATAAAGATCATAAACTAATTTTTAATATCAGAAATCTAGAGAGTTTTTCAAAATCTTACCTCAATAACTTGCTATTTCCTTCTCCATCATCATCAAAATCCAGCCTGGAGAAAGCCAACAATAAATATTGTAAGCCTATTGTTAATACAGAACATTAAGAAATTAAAATTTCTTAACACAAGCTACCTGTACACCCACCCAAATGGAAAAGGAAAAAAGGAGTGGGAAGAAGTCAAAGAAAGCTATGTTACCTCTTTCTTATAGTGCTATATTGGGCAAAGAAGTTGGGCAACAGAAAAAAAGCACCTACTGCTACCTTAACACTTTCCTAGGGTAGCTAGCAGTCCACCTTTGCCAAAGTTTTACATCAGACTACACCATCTACAAAAAGAACAGAAATCCACTCACAAAAGACAGAAAAAATTAAGATAAATAATTCAGGTCCATTTTTCTTTTCTATGGTCTACAGTAAGCCATGGTACCACCTTTCCAAAACATCTTTCAAAACAGTGATGTTATATAAAGGAGTGATTTAAGACCTAAAAAAATTGTTAGATAAACTTCTGCTATGGTCTGAATGTTTGTCCCCTCCACAGCCCATGTAGAAGCTTGATACCCAATGTGGCAATGTTGAAAGGTGGGGCCTTTAGGAGGCCTGTGCCCTTATGGATTGGATTAATGTGTTAATGGATGAGTGGATTATCACGGGAGGGGCACTGGTTACTTTATAAGGAGAGCAGGCAAGCACGTTAAAGCATTCTTGCTCAGCCTTCATCATGTGATACCCTGAATCACCAGGGGACTCCACCAAGAAGGCCCTCATCAGCTGTGCCCCCTGGACCTTGAACTTCCCAGCCTCCAAAACTGTAAGAAATAAATTTTCTTTCTTTATAAATTCCCCAGTTTCAGGTATTCTGTTATAAGCAACAGAAAAGTGACTAATACAGTTTATTTCCTTCATTCATCTAATAAATGTAATATATACAAGGGGTTTTCAAAATGTTCATGGAAAATGTGTATTATGAAAAAACTATGCACAGATTGCAAAATTTTTTGCATTGAATAAACTTGTACTAACTTGTTATAACATGTCTGAAAAGGATCTTGTTGAGGCACTAAGAAGGATAAGACATCAGTTTGAAAAGAGCCCTTCTCTGAGCAATAAGAATTCTGCTAAATTGTAGCCAGAACAAACATTAAATTTACAGTGGAGCTTGGGTGGAAAAATGGTGAAATCACTGATGCTTTATGAAAAGTTTATGGGGACAACACACCAAAGAAATCAGCAGTTTACAGGTCTGGCTGGTTAGCTCAGTTGGTTAGAACACAGCCTTGTAACACCAAGGTAGTGGGTTTGAGTCCTCACCCTGGCCAGAACCAAAAACAGAAATCAGCAGTTTGCAAATGGATAACTCGTGTTAAGAAGGAACGAGACAATGTTGAAGATGAAGCCTGCAGTAGCAGACCATCCACATCAACGTGTGAGGAAAAAATTAACCTTCATCCCTAATGGGAGAGGACCACTGATTAACAGCAGAAACAATAGCCAGCACTACAGACATCTTGATTGATTCAGATTACATGATTCTGACTGAAAAATTACAGTTCAGCAAACTTTCTACTCAATGGGTGCCAAAACTATTGCGCCCAGATCAGCTGCAGACAAGAGCAAAGCTTTCAATGGGAATTTCAAACAAGTGGGACGAAGATCCTGACGCATCACTTCGAAACACTGTAAGGAGATGAAAAGTAGCTTTACCAGTATGATCCTGAAGACAAAGCACAATCAAAGCCATGGCTACCAAAAGGCAGAAGTGATCCAGTGTGGAGGTGGTCCAGTCAAAGCAAAAGCAAACTGGTCAAGAGCAAAGGTCATAGCAACAGTTTTTTGGGATGTTCAGTCATTTTGTTTGCTGACTTTCTGGAGGGCCAAAGATCAAAGCAAAAGCAAACTGGTCAAGAGCAAAGGTCATAGCAACAGTTTTTTGGGATGTTCAGGCATTTTGTTTGCTGACTTTCTGGAGGGCCAAAGAATAACATCTGCTTATTTTGTGAGTGTTCTGAGAAAGTTATCCAAAGCTTTAGCAGAAAAACTCCCAGGAAAGCTTATTCACCAGAGAGTCCTTTTCCTCGACAACACTCCTGATCATTCCTCTCATCAAACAAATGCAATTTTGCCAGAGTTTCAATGGGAAATCATTAGGCATCTATCTTACAGTCATGATTTGGCTCCTTCTGTTTTCTTTTTGCTTTCTAATCTTAAAAAATCTTTAAAGGGGGCCGGCCCGTGGCTCACTCGGGAGAGTGCGGTGCTGATAACACCAAGGCCATGGGTTCGGATCCCAAATAGGGATGGCCGGTTTGCTCACTGACTGAGCGTGGTGCTGACAACACCAAGCCAAGGGTTAAGATCTCCTTACCAGTCATCTTTTAAAAAAAAAAAATCTTTAAAGGGCACTCATTTTTCTTCAGTTAATCATGTAAAAAACACTGCACTGACATAGTTAAATTCCCGGGACCCTCAGGTTCTTTAGGGATGGACTAAACGGCTGGTATTATTGTTTACAAAAGTGTCTTGAACTTGATAGAGCTTATGTTGGGAAATAAAGTTTATTTTTTAATTTTTATCTTTTAATTCCATTTTTCCACAAACCTTTTGAAGTGCCCTGATATTACATTCAAGACTTCGTGCTAGGTGAGGTAAAAACAAGAAACTTGTTCTAAAGGGGCTCTTTACCCAGACAAATACAAATATAAAACAAGTGAGAATGGGAAAGTGCCATGTAAAGAGCACAATTAACATGCTACAGACATTCAATGAGAGGTGACTTTCATTTCAAGAGATTAGGACAGGTTATAGGCAATGGAGTAGGCCAATCTCCTATTAAGCTCTGTACTCCTTTACACTAAAATGTCGCTCATGTTACCACGTTAACCCATTGATCGCTCTTGTCATCTCACTAGTGGGATAACATATTATGGACCTCTAGATGGGTAGCATATGAAGTACATAACATCAATCCTGAAAGTGTTCCTCTTCTTCCTTCTTCCTGAAGCCCCTGATCACCTGTCAAAATCCATCCATCTGCCCAATAACTCCATTTCTAAGAATCTGTCCTAAAGAAATAACTTGAAATAAAGAATAAGAAGTTTACTGCAGCATATATATGGTAGCAAAATCTTCAAAACAATTTAAATGTCCCAAAATAGGAATTAAGTAATCCTTTTATGCAACCATTAAAAATTATGTTTATAGGGCCGGCCCGGTGGCGCACTGTTATAGTGCGCCACTTGGGAAGCGCGGTGGCGCTCCCGCCGAGGGGTCGGATCCCACATACAGACCGGTTCCCGCTCACTGGCTGAGTGAGGGGCGGGAGCAACGCAGAGGGTTGTGATCCCGTGGCCGGTCCCGGTCCGGTACGGGTGCGACACTGAGGGTTGCGATCCGTTGCCGGTCATGAAAAAAGACAAAAAAGAAAAAAAAAATTATGTTTATATAGAATATGCAACAATATGAAAAAAGGTTATTATATATGATTAGGTAAAAAAAAAAAAAAAACAGGCTACATAAAACTATATAATTGTGAGATCATAACTATTAAAAAAGATTTACGTATAGAATAATGACTGAAGGAAATACACTAAAAAATTGATGGTAGTTGAGTTTGGCCATTTTATTGTTCCTTCTAACTTTCATATTTTCCAGCCTTTCTTTAAAAGAAATATTAAAAGACTTCCAATATATTTTTCTGATTAACAATAATACACTTTCATTTCAGAAAATCTGTAAAATAATTAAAAACAAAAGAAAAACAAGTCACCCATAATCTCATCACCCAAAAATCTGATAAGTATTCTTTCAGTTTTTTTTTGCTATGCACATATGTTACACATATTTTTTTCTGGCAGAATGAAATATTATATATACTGTAATGTCTCAACATATTGTGAACATTTTTCTGTACTGATACATATTTGTAACTTCTAATAGCTATACAGTATTCCACTTGTAAATAAACTATAACTTTCTCAAGTGATCTTCTAATTTTGATATTTATATAGCTTCTAACTATTTGCTACTATATATAACCACAATACAGTGTTTAAGACAGTGGACTCTCAAAGCTAAACTCCCAGTGTTCATATACCTAGATCTGCTACTTATTAGCTTTAGAACCTTAGAAAGTTACTTATTTATCTTATGCCTCAGTAAATGAGTTACAGTATGTAAAGCAAGTCTTAATATGTTACTCCCATTACCACTTAGCCCAGGGATCACTCATTATTACTGGCAGGACAAAACTTAAAGACTAGTTATAATATTAGCTATATAATTTTTTTAAAGAATAGGAAAAAAAAAAGAGGGCTGGCCAGTGGCTCACTTCAGAGATTGTGGTGCTGACAACACCAAGTCAAGGGTTAAGATCCCCTTACTGGTCATCTTAAAAAAAAGGGAAAAAAAAAGAAAGAAAAAAAGGAAATTTAATACCAAAAAACAGATAATATACTACCCATTCTTCCAGGTCCTTCTAAATTACCTCCTTTCTGAAGCTTTTCCCAATCTTTATCAACCAAATGTGATATTTCTACACACAGAAAAAAATACAGCAATATATAAAACTTTATTACAAAACTTGGCATATTCTAGGGCCGGCCCGGTGGCGCACTGGAGAGTGCGCCGCTTGGGAGCGCGGCGGCGCTCCCACCGAGGGTTCGGATCCCATGTGGAGACTGGTTCCCGCTCACTGGCTGAGCACGGTGTGGGCGCAACACCGAGGGTTGCGATCCTGCTGCCGGTCCCTGGTACGGGCGCGACACCGAGGGTTGCGATCCCGTTACCGGTCAGTAAAAAAGACAAAAAGGAAAAAAAAAAAAAATTGGCATATTCTATCTTGTCATTATACTTAACTGTGTAACAATTATCCCTTCTCAACATAAGCAACTTGGAGACAAGGACTGTGTTTTATTATCTTTGTATCCTACTAGCATTCAGCACAATGCCATACACGAATTAGGCATTTAATAAATACGTTTGGAACAGAATGGACTTTGCATTCCAAACTGAGCAACATATCAATAACTTAGAAGAGAAATATTCTAGAATTCAATGTTTTCTAAATTTAGAAAAGAAACCTATCCAATTGATTTTGATAATGCAGACACAAAACTTAATGAAAGCAGCAAACAGTTTTCTCAGTAACAGCAAAATCTCTAGGCTTAGCCACAGTCCTTTACCTTGCAAAGATTCTTGGTTTAAAAAAAAAACTCCTTATAAGAAACTTAAATAAAAACATCAATTCCATATAATGCAAAAATTCAGGAACTAAGGAGAGTTATAGGACAGCAGTGTAGTTAGTAACTAGTTGAAGTGAGAAGGTCTGAAATAGACAAGTGGGTTCAGCAACTGACTAAATTAGGTTGGTTTATAGGAGAGATATTCCTGACACACTATACTCAAACTCACCCTGGTCGCCGCTTAATAGCCCTCTGGACAATAGCTCCTCCACCTTGAATCCCAGGCCCGGGGTTTCCAGAGGCAATGGTTGGACCCAGTGATGGTACATCTGATGTCATTTCTGCCAGGAAAAAAAAAGAAAATACACATTTAAAAAAAGAAGGTTCTTCCTTATCATCAGTATCATCAAGTTGGCTAAAAAAGAAAGGCTCAAGCTATGGATAAAATCTCAGTACTCTGCTAGAAAACCCAAATGCTCATATCCAGATTGATCTTGAACTCTTACATTGGTAAAAGATTTTCTCATACTTCAGTTCCCCCACCTTCAGAGTCTGGAAGAGAGAATACTATATTCTGCAGCTTTCACTTAAAAGCTGATAACACTGACATAATATTAATTAAAAATAAACACACAAAGTAGTTTATACATTTTATTCATGCAGCAAATATTTGTTAGCTCCTTTTATTTAACAGGAATACAGAAAAGCCCAAAAGTAAAAATCACCTAAATTCAATACTTAAAATTATATAGAGTAAAACTGAAAGTCCTTCATTATGTCTCCCCCTTCTTCCCCCATCCCCCCTTTCAATTCAATCTCATCCACTAGCAATAACCACTGCTAACATCTGAGTATATTTTATCTCTTATTTTTTCCCTTAGTTTACATATGCCTATCTCTAATCAAAAACGGCACATTTTTTCTTAGTAAAAATGGAATCTTGATCTTCAACTTGCTTTTGTTATTTAAATATATATCATGGGGCTGGCCAGTTAGCTCACTTGAGGGAGGTGTGGTGCTAGTAAATATACATCATGAGTATCTATCTACACACACTCATAATTCTACATATATATATCTCATTCTTTTTCATGACTTCACATCATGAAAGTGTATCATATTTTATTCAACTAGTCCCCAACTGACATTTAGTTGTTCCCAATGTTTTACTATTATAAATAATTTTACTATTACAATATTTTTATTACAAACAATAAACATTTTGATAAATACTTTTGCCCCAAAAGTACTTATTAAATGCGTAATTCATGTATGGCATTATGAAGATTGCTAGTAGGAAACAAAGATAAATAAGACAGAGTCTTGTCTCCAAGTTGCTTATTTTCTGACAGAGTTAATCATCACATAAATATACAAGAAAGAATTATAAATAATGTATACATATTATTTTATTATTGCACATAATGTATATGTAAATGTCCAAGAACAAATATATATGTAAATGTCCAATAACATTTATGTATACAACTTTAAATTCTCTTGCTATTTAGGATAGATTCCTAGAGGTGGAATTTGCTGTGTCAAACTATATAAGCATTTAAAATTTTGAAGGTTATGCTAAACTACATTCCAAAAAGGCTACTACAATTTCTGCTCCCACTAACAGGATATGAGAGTCCTTATTTCCCTCACCATCACTGGATATCATACTTTTTATTTTTACCAAATCTGACAGGTAAAAATGTTACATTACTTGTTTCATTTATATTATGCTTCTTTTTATATTTATAGGGCTTCTAAAATCAAAGAATTGACTCTTCATATCTTTGGTATTTTTATGTTCAATAATGTCCCTTTCTAATGAATTTGTACAATCTATCAGTATATAAGAACATTAAGCCCTTGGTCTATTATTATGTATTACAAATATTTTCTCACCACCTATTAATGCCTTTAACTATACAACATTTTTTATTTTTATGTTGTTAAATTTATCAATGTTTTCCTAAATAGTTCCTGGATTTGTCTTGCTTAGGAAAGTTCCCCAAACTCCTGGTTATTTCTATATTTCTTAATATACTTTTTTCCAGATTTGTATCATTAATACATCTGGAATTTATTTTTGTATATGGCATAAGGTAGGGCTCTAATTATTTTCTTCCAAACAGATAGCTAACTATTCCAACATTGTTTCTTCCTTTCCTAACTTATCTTAAGCTCTCCTTTATTATACCTTAAGCATCTCCTTTATTATACCTTAAATGTCTATAGGTTCTTGATCTCTTTCTGCATTTTTATTCTTCATTAATTTATTTTCCTATTCCTATGTGAGTACCAAACACTTTTGATTACAAGAGCTTTATAGTACATTTTAATTATCTAATAGGAAAAGCCCTCAGGTCCCCATTAATTTATTTCATAAAATTTTCATTTTAAATGTTATACATTGACTTCTGCTTCCAGAACAATGGAGTAGATGTACTTTTCTCTATTTCTCCTGATAAATACAACCAAAAATCCTGAACATTATATATAAAACAAATATGAGTACTCTGAAAGGCTGAGAAAAGAAAGCAGACCAGCTAGGAACCTCTGGACCTGAAATGACAAGGTGGTTTTCCCAGTGTTTTCTTTTTGCCTCATATATCCCAGACATGGGGCTGAAGAAGTCAGCAACCTGGAAATGCCAACAGTCACAGACAAAAAGAGTTTCCCAAAAAGCCTGCTCTCTCTAATCAAAGGACCGGGAGAAGGAGCAGCCTTTCAAGATAAAATTTTTAGACAATGACTGCCAAACATGACGGAAAACTGTGGCCCCACTATCATCTATACCAGCAAAAGCTAAGTGGGGGGCCCAGACTTCCATCCTTGTGAGGCTGTAACGAGGCACCTCAACATCCTTGCCAGAGTGGTGTCAGACAAGGCCACGTAGGGACCAGAAGCTTTCATTTCCACTGGTCTGAAATAGGGACCATCCCCTGACAATGTCAGTGGAGACCTTGTGGGGAGCTGTGACTCTCACCTTGACTCAACAGTAACAAGGAGCCCTCACCTCAGGTGTCAATTGAAGCTGAGCAGGAAACATGGAATTTTATCTCCACCTAACAGTATTGGGGCAGCACTCCAACTTCCCCTGCTGAAGTGATGTCAGAGAAAGCTAAAAGAGAAGGCTTAAATAAAATCCAGTGTCACACAACATAATACAAAAATGTCCAGGTTTCAATCAAAAATCACCTGTCATACTAAGAATCAGGAAAATGTCAAACTGTTTGAAAAATGGCAATCAAAAGATGCCAATGCTGGGCCGGCCCGGTGGCGCACTGCTACAGTGTGCCACTTGGGAAGCGCGGCGGCGCTCCCGCTGAGGGTTCGGATCCCATATACAGACCGGTTCCTGCTCACTGGCTGAGCGAGGTGTGGGAGCAACACCGAGGGTTGTGATCCCGCTGCCGGTCCGGTACGGGTGCGTCACTGAGGGTTGCAGTCCGTTGCCGGACATGAAAAAAGACAAAAAAAAAAAAAAAAAGATGCCAATGCTGAGATAACACAGATGTTAGAATTATCTAACAAAGATTTTTAAAGCAGCCATAATAAAAATGCTTTGACAAGCAATTACAAACACATTTGAAACAAATGAAGAAATAAAAAGCCTCAGCAAAGAAACAGGAGATATAAAGAACCAAATGGAAATTTTAGAACTGAAAAATAGATCATATGAATGGCCTTATAACTATGAAGGAAATTAAATTCATAATTTTAAAACTCATAAAATAAAGGCTCAGATGATTTCACTGGGGAATTCTATCTAAGAAGAATTAACACCAATTCTACACAATCTCTTCCAGAAAATAGTTCAGGAAGGGGACACCTCACAATTCATCTAATGAGGTGACTTTTACCCTGATATCAAAACCAGACGAAGAGTAGAAAACAATACAAAACTAGAGACCAGACTGACTTTAGATTTTTTAAATGTTTTATTTATTAATCCTAAAATCTACCACCAAATTATTTATAATAAATTGCACTTAAAGGCCGGCCTGTGGCTTACTCGGGAGAGTGCAGTGCTGATAACACCAAGGCCATAGATTCGGATCCTATATAGGGATGGCCGGTTTGTTCACTGGCTGAGCATGGTACTGACAACACTAAGTCAAGGGTTAAGATCCCCTTACTGGTCATCTTGAAAAAATAATAATAATAAATTTTAAAAACTAATAATACGTTGCACTTAGCCTCAAACACAAAACACCTATTATACGTCTTTTATTACAAGACCCAAGCATAATAATTCCCTTTAATACACATCCATTTAACACTTGATAGAGAACTCAAATAGCTGCCATTAAAATAGTGATGCATCACAAAGCTACATTGCCTACTGGCAATAAAGACAGATGCATAGACAATGGAACAGAACAGAGGAGCCCAGAAATAAACCCTCGCATACATGGTCAAATGATTCTCAATATGGATGCTGAGACCATTCAATGGGGAAAGAAAGAACAGTCTTCAACAAAAGGAGCTGGAAAAACTGGATATCCACATGCATAAGAAAGGGCTGGATTTTTACCTTGTACCATACGCAAAAATTAACTCAAAATGGATCACCCACCCAAACTTAGGAACAAAAATTATAAAACTCTCAGAGGAAAATATTTTGACACTGGATTTAGTAACAATTTCATGGGTATGACAACAACAAAAGTGCAAGCAACAAAAAAAAATTAAAGTGAACTTTATCAAAATTAAGAATTTTTGTGCGTCAAAGGATACTACCAATAATGTGAAAAGACAACCTACAAAATGGGAGAAAATACTTTTAAATCATGCATCTTATAAGGGATTAATATCCAGAATACCTAAAGATTTTTTAAAACTCAAGAACAACCCAACCCAATTAAAAAATGGGAAAGGGGGCCGACCTGGTGGCGCACTAGAGAGTGCGCCGCTTGGGAGTGCAGCGGCGCTCCCGCCGAGGGTTCGGATCCCATGTGGAGACCGGTTCCCGCTCACTGGCTGAGCGTGGTGCGGGCGCAACACCGAGGGTTGCGATCCCGTTACCGGTCAGTAAAAAAGACAAAAAGGAAAAAAAAAATGGGAAAGGAACATGAATAGACATTTCCACAAAGAAGATATATGACCAACAAGCACATGAAAAGTGCTCAACATCACTAATCATCACAGAAATGCAAATCAAAACCACAAGAAACCATTTCATACCAATTAGGATAGCTATTATCAAAACAAAATAACAAGCACTGGCAAAGATGTACAGAAATTGGAACCCCTGCACACTGCTGGTGTGAGTGTAAAATAGTGCAGCCACAATGGAAAACATATAGGGGTGCCTCAAAAAATTAAAAATAGAATTACCATATGACCCAGCAACTCCATTTCTGGGTATACAGCCCCCAGAATTGATATTTGTACACCCATGGTCATAAAAGCACTATTCACAATAGCCTCTCAAAGAGATATTTGTACACCCGTGGTCATAAAAGCACTATTCACAATAGCCTAGGGTGGAAGCAAACCAAGTGTCCATCAACAGATAAATGGATAAAGAAAATAGTGTATATAATTCAATGGAATATTATTCAGCCTTGAATAAGAAAAGAAATTCTGACATATGTACAACATAGATGAACCTTAAAGATACCATACTAAGTGAAATAAGCCAGTCACAAAAGGACAAATACTATATGATTCTACTTATATGAGGTACCTACAAGTAGCTATATTCATAGAGATATAAAATAGAATGGTGGTTGCAGGGGCTGGGGGAAGGGTGAATGGGGAGTTACTGTTTAATGGGTACAGAGATTTAGTTTTGTAAGATGAAAAAAGTTCTGGAAATGGACGGTGGTGATGGCTGCACAATAGTGTAAATGTACTTAATGCCACTGAACTGTGTACTTAAAAATTGTCAAAATGGTAAATTTTATGTTATAGGAAGGGACTTCAAAAAGTTCATGGAAAAAAAGAACTGAAAGATAACATGAATCTTTCCATGAACTTTTTAATGTAATCTCATATGCATTTTTCCACAATAAAAAATTCTTTATTATATAAAAAATCTGAAGAAGTTTTGTATCATTGAAATGGGAAGTTTGGGCCGAGCCCGTGGCACACTTGGGAGAGTGCGGCGCTGGGAGCGCAGCAGCGCTCCCGCCGCGGGTTTGGATCCTGTATAGGGATGGCCGGTGCGATGTGCTCACTGGCTGAGCGTGGTGCGGCTGGTCACAAAAAGGACAAAAAAAAAAAAAAAAAAAAAAAAAAGAAATGGGAAGTTTATCTACCATATACAATTAAGGAAAAAACAAATTACAAAAAAGAAAATATATTTACAGTAAACACAAATAACACATTTACAATGTAAAGTAAATAAAAATTTAAAAGTATATATAATATAATCCTTAATATAATATAATATGCATATAAAAGTCTGAAATGGGCCGGCCTGGTGGCGCACTGCTACAGTGCGCCGCTTGGGAGTGCAGTGGCGCTCCCGCCGAGGGTTCGGATCCCACATACAGACCGGTTCCCGCTCACTGGCTGAGCGAGGTGTGGGCACAGCACCGAGGGTTGCGATCCCGTTGCCGGTCCCGGTCCGGTACGGGCGCGACACTGAGGGTTGCGATCCGTTGCCGGACACGAAAAAAGACAAAAAGGAAAAAAAATAAAAATAAAAAATAAATAAATAAAAAGTCTGAAAGGACTCATTTATTGCATGCCTACTGTATACCGGGCACTGTTAGAGGCCCTGCGGGTAAAGCAATAAATAGAACAGACAAATACCTTAACCCTTACAAATCTTACATGTTAGTGGGAGAGACAGATAAACAAGAGAAATAACTAAAATATAAATTGACAATATAAAACTGCCACTTTATAGTTTAAATGGGCAAATATTGGTAATTTTATATGGTTCAATCTAATAGCATGTTAGATACTGATAAACGTGGAGAAAAATAAACTAAGGGAAGTTAAATCAGATGTATATAAAGGTTCAAAGGTATAAGGGTTGCAATTTAAGGTACTGAAGGAAGGCATCACTAAAAAAGGCAACATATAAGGAAAGATCAGAAAGAAGTAAGGGAATAAACCATGCAGGTGTCTTGCAGAAATGAATTCCAGGCTAAGTGCAAAGACTCTGAGGTAAGAGCTTGCCTGTTAAGTTCTAGAAATAGTGAAAATGATATCATGGCTAGGATGGAGCAAGCAAATGTTACACAATAAACTATTAACAGTGGTTATCTCTGGGAGGGCATTTAGAGACTTCTACATTTTATTCTTCTATATATCTACATTGTTTTGTCTTTCACATTAATCATATATTATTTTTATGGCCAGAAGACGCATGATCCCAATTTTTAAAAAAGAAAATGTATATATGCATGCCTATCTGCATGGCATGCACTGAAAATCTGAGAGAACATAGCTCAAATTATAAAGTTAAATAAATTTGGATTCTAACCCTAGGGTCACCATTTACTAGTTGTATGACCTTAGGCAAATTATTTAATCTCTTTGAGTTAACACAGCTAATAACAGTACCTACCTTTTGGGAGGATCAAATTAGATAATGCATATAATTAGCATGTAATTAGGTAACACATATAATTAGCATGTAATTAGGTAATACATTAATTAGCATAGTGCCTGACACACTTATCACTACTTCTTAAATAGTAGCTTTATAAAAAAAAATTATCGAACACCAAAATGTTAACTCATTTTGCCATTAATTTTTTCATTACAAAAGTAATATATTAAGGGCCAAGCCCGTGGCGCACTCGGGAGAGTGCGGGGCTGGGAGTGCAGCAGCGCTCCAGCTGCGGGTTCGGATCCTATATTGGGATGACCGGTGCGCTCACAGCGCTCACTGGCTGAGCGCGGTGCGGCCGGTCTCAAAAAGGACAAAAAAAAAAAAAAAAAAGTAATATATTAAAACACAATGTGCGGGGCTGGCAAGTTAGCTCAGAAGGTTAGAGCGCAGCCTTGCAACACCAAGGTCAAGGGTTCAGTCAGCCGCCAAAAAAAAAACCCCGAAATAAAACAAAACAAAGAAAGCCACGATGTGAATATACAGAAAACCAAATGCAGAAATCTCTAAAAACATTCAAACAATACAGAAGCGGAAAGACAAAAGTAAAATCCTCCACACATATACCCCAATCCCACTTTCCTCCCTATGGGTAACTTCTGTCAACATTTTTTTTTTTTTTTTTTTTTTTTTTTTTTTTTTTTTTTTTTTTTG
>NW_007726214.1:313114-349926 GCF_000696425.1 Galeopterus variegatus | reverse complement strand
ACAACCCTCGGTGCTGCCCCCGCTCCTCGCTCAGCCAGTGAGCGGCCGGTCTGTATGTGGGATCCGAACCCTCGTCGGGAGCGCCGCCGCGCTTCCCAAGCGGCGCACTGTAGCAGTGCGCCACCGGGCCGGCCCTCTGTCAACATTTTGATATGAATCCTCCAAGAGTTTTTTTCTATACACTTACAGTTACATACCATATATAGGGTTTTGGTAATTTTTACCAAAAAAATAAAAAATAAAAAATAGGAATCACACTATACAGATAGTTCCCAACTTAAGACAGTTCAACTCACTATTTTTCCACTTTATGATGGTGTGACACACTGTTGCAATTTCGATGTAATGTACAGTATTAAATAAACTACATGAGATATTCAACACTTTACTGTGAAGTAGGCTTTGGGTTAGATGATTTTACCCACTGTAAGCTACTGTAAGTGTTCTGAGCACACTGTAAGTGTTCTGAGTAGGCTAGGCTAAGCTATGATGTTCCATAGGTTAGGTGTATTAAATGCATTTTAGACTTAGGATATTTTCAACTTACAGTGGGTTTATTAGGACATAACCCTACTGTAAGTTGAGAAGCATCTGTACTTATTCTAAACCTTTTTTTCTTCTTTGTAACGATATATCTTGGAGAGGGGCCCATGGCAATAAATACAGGTGTAGCTCTTTTTTATAGTTACACAGTACTTCATATCATATGTATATATTTATGACATGCAAACTATCCCTGTGATAATGTTTCAATGAATATCCCTCTATACCTTTATGCACAGATGCTACTATTGCTATACTAACAAATTTCTGAAAATAATTTGCAAGGTCTAAAGGTAAGCACATTTAAAACTCTGCCCATTACCCTCCAAGGAAGTTATACCAATTAAGAGCCCCATCCACAGCATCAATTTATCCATACCTCCACCAGCATTGTGTTTTGGCAATGCTTCAAATTTTTGCTCATTTTCTAGGTATGCAATAATTACCATTGTTAGCATAGTGTGCATTTCTCCATTATTAGTAAGGCTGAGTATATTTTTATATGCTATTGCTATTGACTTTTTCTACTTCATCCTGTAAATTTTAAATAATGAGCATATGTTACCGTCCAAATATAAAGCATTTTTTTCCAGAAAAATAAAGTTCATACTTTTAGTAATAGGTTTATACAAGATGTAAGAGTTCCAGGGGAATTTGGAGAAAGAAGAGATGATCCTGAGGTTGGTTTAAATCAAGGCTTGGCATAGTCCCTTGCAGAGAAGGTGCTCAATAGAAAAGAAAAACTAAAGGAAACAAGGAAGGTAGGCAGCCAGCCAGTCAGGAAATTTCAAAAAGGTAAGTCAAGCTGGGCCTTAGAAAAAGTAAAGGAGAGGAATAGGCATTCCACATAGATAAAAGGACGCGAGCAAATCCTAAAGGGAGGTATGAAAACAGCTGTCAAGAGATGTAGGGAAACAGGCCTATATAGCAGACTCTGTATTTGGAAGAAAAGATAAGATGTCAAGTGCTACCCAACTGAGAGAAAGCATTGAATGCCAGGAGGAAAAACTTGGATCTGATTCAACAAACAACTGAAAGAAAAAATATACCTTTAAGTCAGAGTGATAAGATAAAAACGTAAATGAAGATTAATCTTACAGATTTAAAGTTTGAAGTAACAGAAGTAAGAAAAAGAATTAACAAAAATTGAGATATTAAAGGCCTAAATGAGGACGGCATAATGAGAAGTACCTCTACTATGAACTTCCGAGTAAGGCTAGTGGATTAAATGTATGCATCTACTTCTACTCCCTCCTCTCCCCACACAGAATGTTATAAAAAAGAGAAAATTATTTTATACAATACATAAAACCACAAGGATGGAAAGAATGGGAGAAGAGCAATAAGTTTTTTCAAACTAGAAATCAGATGGACCATTGCCTTGATAGTCCCACAAGAACTGAACCTAAACCAACAAGGGAAAAAGCAGAAAACCAACCCAATTTACACTACGGAATCTCCCAAAGTCACAGGAGCTAGTGGTTCCAGGTAGCCCTCTAGCTGGGCAGGGTAGGGTGAATGAAAGCTAAAATAAGGGAAATTAGTTCAACATCTGTTTAAGAGGGAGGTGGATTACCAGATCCTCTCCTCCATTCTGATTAGCCAGGTCAACTGCCCCTCACCTACCCGGTCAAGACATATTTATTCCCTGGAGAGTGTAAACCAAAGGTCCTTTGGTCTGGGGAAACCAGGCAAAGGTGAAAGTAAGGGTACTATACTGAAAACAGGGAAACTAAAGCCAGTATATTTATACCAGACATTTCACTTTTCTCCTATGCTGTATTGCCTCTTTCCTGTATTCCATGTCTCCACTTTGATTTACTCTCTCCTACTGGTAGAGAACACCCTCTAGTAGGTTCGTAAAAAGGGTGTAAGAGAGACCTTGGATGTATTTAAAAATCTTTCTTCTACTTTGCTAATTGACAGTTTGCCTGACTATGGAATTCTAAACTGGAAATTATTTTCCCACAAAATTTTGAAGGCATTGCTTCACTGTCTTCTACTTTTCTTTGTGACTACTAAGAAGCAAGACCAATCTGATTCCTAATTCTTCTGAATGTGACCAATTCTTTTCTCTCTGAAGCTTGTAGGATATTATCTTTGTATCCCGTGCTGAAATTTCAGCATCATGTGTCTTGATGTGGGTGTTTTCATTCACTGGTCTGGCCCCTTCAATCTGGAAATTCATGTCTTTCACTGCTGGGATATTTTATTTAAACAAAAACAAAAAGTTCTGTAAAACTTGTTTTAACAAAATGGTTGCCACTAGGGATAAGCAAATGAGAGAAGGGGAGTGGAAGACTGCTGTTGTTTTGGTAACAAACCTTGTAAAACTAAGTCTTTAAATATATGCATGTATAATTTTGATTAAAATTACTTTAAACTAGCGTGTGTGTGTATTTTTTTTTAATGCAAAAAAGCTAAGATGATGTGATAACCGTGCAGGTAGCACATTAAAAGTAAAAAAAATCCAAACATTTCTGGTTGCTTAGCCTGAGGAACTGGAAAAACTGTGATAGTCATGAAAGATACAGAAAAGTTAAAAAGGGCAGCAGATTTGAGGGAAATATTGGTGAGCATATACACAGTATGTTAATGATCATTCAAATAGAGATGTATTTGAAATAGATGAAAATATAGGAAAGAAGTTTAAGTGAGGAGCTTGGAATGAAGATTTTGGAGTCTTCAATATACAAAAGATAAATGAAGAGAATGAGATATACTACGTACCAAGTAAATGCTAAACTGAGGTAGGAAAGCAAGCAGTTAGGAAGGCAGGTAGGTGGACAAAGAGGTATAAATGAAGGATGTTTACTATTTTCTTAAGAGGTCTAACCCCAGAAGTGAGAACAGAAAAGTAGAAGCATACCAAACAAGAAAAAGAAAATGAGCAGGCAAAAAGGACAAAGAAGGAACAGCTAGTGAGAAAGAATAAATAATGCACAGTGTCTCTGAAGCAAAGTTTCAAAGAGAGGCTCATCAAAACAGCAAAATTATAAAGTATGAAGAACTCTCAGAAGGATTCCAATGCAACTGTATAAGTTATTTAAAGAGCTGAAACACAGAACTATGAGGAAAGAATATAGGATGTTATAGAAAAAGATTTTAGAAAACTGCAGCATTCTTCCAGCTCTATTTTCAGCATCTTGTACTCAATTCATCCCAGTAGTGGCATGTCCTCCAGGCTGCCTGATGTGATATTTCACCTCTTTTGTCTACAAAAAAGACAATATCCCACCCTACTCCTTCTCAAAAGATGTCCATTAGTTAAGTGACTGTAAGTCACAATGGAAAAAGTCTTATAACTTAGCAATTAAGAATGCTGACAGTGTAGATGGACTGCCAATAATCAAATTTTGTCTCTACCTCCTACTAGGTATGTGACTTCAGACAAGTTACTTGCTCTGTGCCTTAAGTTTCCTCATCCATAAAACAAGGATAATATCTACCTCATAAGATTGTTGTAAAGATTAAATGAGATAATACATAAAGATTAAGTAAGCTAATATATTTTAGAACAATAGCTGGCATATAATTATTAATAAATGTTAGCTATCATTATTACAGGTTGAGCATTCCTAATCCAAAAACCCTAAATGCTTAAAACCCAAAACTTTT
Organism: Galeopterus variegatus; assembly: GCF_000696425.1. Lineage (NCBI taxonomy): Eukaryota > Metazoa > Chordata > Mammalia > Dermoptera > Cynocephalidae > Galeopterus > Galeopterus variegatus. Next base: position 345,765 of record NW_007726214.1, on the reverse strand, counting down.
TGAGCACCAACATGACACAAGTGGAAAATTCCACGTCTGACCTTACATGATAGGTAATGTGCTTCACACACAAAATTATTAAAAATATTGTATAAAATTACATTCAGGCTATGTTATACGGTGTATATTAAATGTAAATGAATATCGTGTTTAGACTTGTCCCATTCATAAGATATCTTATTATGTAAGAAATATCACGATTTGTAAGAATGAATATACTAATAATAAGTAAACATTTTTTTTAAAAAATGTATCTAGGGCCGGCCCGGTGGCGCACTGCTACAGTGCGCCGCTTGGGAGCACAGCAGCGCTCCCTCCGAGGGTTCGGATCCCACACACAGACCAGTTCCCGCTCACTGGCTGGGCAAGGGGCGGGCGCGGCACCGAGGGTTGCGATTCCGTTGCCGGTCCCGGTCCGGTACGGGCGTGACACTGAGGGTTGCGGTCCGTTGCCGGACACGAAAAAAGACAAAAAGGAAAAAAAAAATGTATCTATGTATACATAAAACATTCCAAAATCCGAAAAAAATCTGAAATCCAAAACACTTCCAGTCCCAAGCATTTTGGATAAGGGATACTCAACCTATCTAGTCATTATAAATTAGGGCTGGCTGGTTAGCTCGGTTGGTTGGAGTGCAGTATTATAACACGGAGGTCAAAGGTTTGGATCTCCATACTGGCCAACAGCCACAAAAATAAATAAATAAATAAAGTAATTAATTCATGATGTCAATGGCTTACTTACTGCTATCCTTTCAAAGGTATTTTCATGTTAACAGTCATAAAGGAATGAACCTCTAATGTTGGGTTTTATATTCACTCATTTACTCAACAAACATTTGGTGAACTCTAGTCCTATATACTAGGTACCACTGTAAACACTGAAGTGCTGCAGTGAACAAGGGAAGTAAAAATCCTGCTCTCATGGAACTTATATTCTAATTACACTGTCAAAACCGTAAACTTACTTTATCCATTCAACTATAGCAAAAATACGGAGGGAAAATACAAAATGAAGAAATGTTGAAAAGAGATGTAAACTTAGAGAATTTATCTGAAAAGTGGGAGACAGATTCTAACACAGAGACTAGCCAACAAAATAGGGAAGTATAGCCTAGCATATAGGAACTTAATAAATGCTTAATAAATCTGTCAATTTCTTTCTCTGGGTTTGCTCCTTAATGTATGAAATGAGAGATGTTGCCATGTTTTCAACTTGAACATTCACTGATGTCTACTTACTGGAGTCACCATGGCATATTAAGTAGCATTCTTAAAAACAGATGGCGGGCCGGCCCGTGGCTCACTCGGTAGAGTGTAGTGCTGACAACACCAAGGCCCCGGGTTCGGATCCCATATAGGGATGGCCGGTTGCTCACTGGCTGAGCGTGGTGCTGACAACACCAAGTCAAGGGTTAAGATCCCCTTACCGGTCATCCTTTGAAAAAAAAAAAAAAAAAACAGATGGCTTTACATAGTGCTGATAACCCAAGGGTCTGGGGTTCGATCCCCTACACTAGCCAGCACTTATAAGAACAAACAAACAAACAAAAAACAGTTTTATAAGCAGAGCCTATTATTGAGTGTGGGTGGTAGGCCCAGACTCCACTGAGCTCAGGCCCTGCATTTCACAAGAGCCTTAATTGTGTTTTTTATTGTTAGATCTAAATGAAACCACTTGTAGCACCAACAGGAATGTTAACCCTTGTGCCCCTTTACAGCACTGTACCACCAGGGAATTAACATCCTAAATAGATCTTTCAGGTTTTTTTTGGGGGGGGGGGGGGGGGAAGATGACTCCAAAGACAGTTCCCACAATGAAGGATACAAATTTTACTAGTTTGGGGCTGGCCATTAGCTCAGTTGGTTAGTTTAGAGTGCCATGTTATAACACCAAGGTCAAGGGTATGGATCCCCGTACAGGCCAGCCACCAAAAAAAAAACAAAACAAATTTTACTAGTTTTGGAATTAACATACCCAAGATGTCATGGCCTAAATAAAATCAAGAAAAAAGGGTTTAGTTTCCTTGAGTGTTGCAATTTAGGTTTTGAAAATCAACCACCACTTGGCACTGTGGAAATCCCTATCGTTATTGCCTTAGAAGAAAGTCATCCATTACAAATAAACAAAAATGATTTTCACAAAATATCCATAAAACATATTATTCTCATCTTTAAGTTGACTGTTTGAGTAGGGGGGAAGACTGGAATGCAAAAAACTAAGCTGAGAGACCACTATTGCAAAATGACAAGAAAACGAGAGTTTCAAGAATGCAGAAGTATCTACTTCTTAATTTCAAAGAAAAAAGAAAGAGAAGATTCAGACTGGTACTGCAAATCTATTGCATAAAAAATATGCAGACTGAGGTTCCTTTTCAAAAAAAAATTTTTTTTAAATCATATCATAGTTGATTGTACATATCTGTGGGGTATAGAGTTGAATAAATTGGGATAAATAGTATATTCAACAAAAAATGTTAATTGTATTTCAACCGCTGAATTAGTAAAATAAATTTAATTACTTTTTAAAAAGGTCTTTGCAATAGATTAAAAAAGTATCTTGACATCTTAATTTTACATTGCATGAATTTCTATTTTCCCATATCTGAAAAAGGTAACTGTATAACAGGTGAGAACTTTGCTAATTGTTGCTTTTAAAACTATAATTTATATAGGTGAAAATTATGTAGAAAGAAAATTTTTTTCTAAATGCCAACCTTATAAACCCAAACAGTGTTCCTACCATTGCCTTCTACTACATACTCAATCCACGATAAACTGAGAATACCAGAATCAAGGGAGGAAAACCTACACTCACTACAAATTCATTCATGTCTCTAGTTTGAATATTGAATTGTAAATCAAATACCTAATCTCTTCCAAACTAGTCCTTTAGCCAATGCATTACAAATTGCACGTCAAATTTAAAAAGTGTTCCTCAAAGCTGTTAGTAATCCACAGACAAAAAAGATAAAGTCTAAAGCTTCATGGTCCACCTAACCACCCACTTTTACTTGACACTAGTAAGTAGATTTAGTGAAAAAAGACAGAACATGAAGAATTATTATCAATTCATGGAGAAAAGAGTCATCATCACATTAGAACTGTTACTTCAACATATCTCTTAGAAAGTAGAGAGTATATGGGGCTGGCCCGGTGGCGCACTGCTACAGTGCGCCACTTGGGAGCATGGCGGTGCTCCCACCGAGGGTTTGGATCCCACATGCAGACCGGCCACTCAATGGCTGAGCGAGGTGCAGGCGCGACACCGAGGGTTGCGATCCGTTGCCGGTCACGAAAAAAGACAAAAAGGAAAAAAAAAAAAAAAAGAAAGAAAGCAGAGAGTATAAACCATATCTTTCTCTTCTTCTGATCCAGCACCATGTTAAGACAATGATAAATGCAGAACCAGGTCCTCTGAAAGGTACTGAAGGACCACCAGTAGTCTTTAAATCATACTGTAAGTACCATTAACATGATCAAGCAGTTATTAACACTAACCAAGAATTAACTCAAATGAAGCTAAAGAGGGAAACGATTAATTTAAAAATCTTTTGCAGACATATGTGAAGACATAGCTAACAAGAATTGTAGGGAAACCTACCAACCAGTACTCCAGCAAAAATACAAAGAAAAAAAGCCTCAGAGAAGTACGTATGATGTCCCTGGTCCCTAAAACAACTCGAAGGAAAGAAGGTAATGCAGCAAAAAATTCTGACCTGAAAACCATTTACTTTCTTTTCACTGAGCACAGTACATTTCCACCCTATGTCCCTCCATTCATGGATCTCATTTCCCAAAATGCAACAGGCTAATGAAAAAATCCACAATGCACCTATAATCTCTTCCTTCAGACATAAAGGGGCAAAGGGAGAAATGAAAAAAGAAAATAAGTTTTCTGATTTAACTGTCATGAATTGAGCGTGGGATCAATAACTTTGAAGAGATGGAAGAATTTTTCAACACCAAAGAAATCTAAAATTTGCAGAGGCAAGGGCCGGCCTGTGGCTCACTCGGGAGAGTGCGGTGCTGATAACACCAAGGCCACGAGTTCGGATCCTATATGGGGATGGCTGGTTGGCTCAGTGGCTGAGCATGGTGCTGACAACACCAAGCCAAGGGTTGAGATCCCCTTACCGGTCATCTTTATATAGGGGAAAAAAAAAATTTGCGGAGGCAAGCAGCCAAAGAATAAAAAAAATTGACGGAGGGGCCAACCCGTGACTCACTTGGGAGAGTGTGGTGCTGATAACACCAAGGCCACGGGTTTGGATCCCTATATAGGGATGGCCGGTTAGCTCACTTGGGAGAGCGTGGTTTTGACAACACCAAGTCAAGGGTAAAAAAAAATCGACTGTTTCATTAACAAGGATTCTGCACACACACCAAAAAAAAGTTATCTTCTGTTTAGAGATTTAAGCTGATACTATCAGCTTATCAAAATATGGTCAAGAGACTACCATTCTGGTTGCTATTTAAAAAACAAAACAAAAAAAAGCAACCCCACCCACACAGCTGGAAAAAAGCTTCTGACATATGCACTAAAACTTGTTTACCCATGCCACTTCTTAATAAGAGAAATACTTTGCAATTTGACTAGGATTATATAAGTATTTTGCAATGTGTGATCAGTTTAAAATCTTGCTTATTTACTCCCTAGTTCACAGATAGGTTATTTTACTACAAGGTCAGGTTTGCCACAGCAGCATTCTTCCAGTTTTATAGTTTTATTCCATCATTCAGCACTTCCTCAATGGAATTTTAGTCATTAATTTTATGTTTTTCTTTTTTTCTTTTATTTTTTATTTTTAGTAGTCATTAATTTTAAATACCTTTCCTTTAAAAAACTTTTTTAAAGATTTAAAAAATGATATAGACATGTGACAAATTAACCATTTCTTAACATAGCTCTGTTCCCAGAAACATGGTGAGAAATACAGTAAATTTCAGTGATTCAACTGTAATTATCAAAACCTGGGTGTTGCGAAATAATACTGCCTTTCAAAGACACGAAAAACAATGAAATTTAAATTTTGACATGGAGGGCCGGCCCGTGGCTCACTCGGGAGAGTGCGGTGCTGATAACACCAAGGCCCCGGGTTCGGATCCCACATAGGGATGGCCGGTTCGCTCACTGGCTGAGCGTGGTGCTGACAACACCAAGTCAAGGGTTAAGATCCCCTTACCGGTCATCTTTTAAAAAAAAAAAAATTTTTTTTTGACATGGAGACAGCAGGGAATCCCTCCCACTGTTGTATTTTCAAGAAATTCTCTCCCCCCACAACACACACACCTCCAGCCCCCATTTTTTAAGGCTATCTGGGAAAAGAATAATTTTATTCTACAAGAGAATGGCCGAGGTCAGCAAGGCAAACTAGGACCCCTAAAATGAAATACTTCCTAGAGAGAAATAACTGTAATACAGCGGAAAGAGGACTAGGAAGAGGAATTTGAAGACCTGATGGCTCTCGACCTGCCCTACATGCCACTCTATCTCTTAGACATGACGGCCTCCGTCTTTTTTGGAATGTTCACCGAGAAATAGCATGGAACTAAACTTTTCTAAAAGAATGGAAATTGCCTTGATCTAGGCCTAACAAGGTTTAAAGCTGAGGTTCTGGACCAAAGACCTGTCCTGAACTACAACGATTACACAAACCTCTGCCCTCAGCCGCTAAAGATACTATAGGCCCTCTGAATACATACACTCAAGTTTCGAAGAACTCTAGCTCTCCAGGGTAGAAGGGGCTGAGGTACAGCCTAGAGAAACTGAGTACAGCATGTACTCAAAGAATTTTAAATTGTAAAAAATTTAAACTAAAATCTAAACGTTTAAGTGTTTTGAAGCAACACCTCAGCTAAACAGCAATGTGGTCCAGTTTTTATGAATCCAAACTACTCAAAGTAAATCGAGTCACTCTGTCTGCAGTTATTCGGCATGAAGCAGCTACAACCGGCAGAGAGTTAAAAGAGGACCACATCACAGACCAGACGGCCGCCAGAAGAGTGGAGGCGGGCCAGCCCCCCGCGGCCCGCCGCTCCAACAGAGCTCCAAGCAGGGAACCCCCAACTCCCACCCGCCGGCTCTCTCCCTCCACCCCGGGTCTCCCCTGTTCCCAGGGCCGGGCCCCTCCTCCAGGTCACTCCCCTCCCCCACAGCGCTCTTGCCATCCCCACCCGCCTCAGCGCCTTCAGCCCCACCTCCGGCCCCTCAGACCTAGATTTCCTCAGTTGTCAGCCCCTTCAGCCCCTCCCCCTTTAGAGGAGCCCTAGTCCTCCCGTCTCCTCACCGGGGTTAGCAGTACTCGCCGCCATGGCCGTAGAAGCCACCGCCACCGTACCACCCCCCCCAGTGGGAGGAGCTGCCACCGGGGGGGGGGCGGGGGGGAGGGGAAGAGGAGGGAAGAGCCACTCTCCAGAAGCGGCGCCCTACGGCCGCCACCGCTACCACGGAATCCAAGATGGCGGCTGAAGCAACCCCCACCATCCCTAGCCCCTGTGGCGTAGAGGCCCCGCCCATAGGGTGGGCGGGGTAAATCTACTGCCAGCCTCCTCGGGAAAACTAACCAATGGAAACGCCAAATCAGCCAGGGGCACGTTTGGTCACTGAGCCAGCAGGTCCAGTGGAGGGAAGGCGAGAAAGAAGTCCAGCTGTCTCCTTAATCCCTCCTTTGCGTAAGAGGTCAGTGACCGAGTGACGTTAGTGAAAAGAAATTAAAATGGCATTTTACCAAAAAACTTTGCTTGGTGGTGGATTCGTCGGGTGGTTGCCCTGCAGACGATTTATTTTGTAAATCCTCTTTAGGTGCTCTAATACTTACACTTGATTTGTAATCCTTTCTAGAGTTTTTTTTTTTTTTTTTTCCCTTTGTCCATGGTGTAAAAAGTTCAGAACTAATTTTGAATGCATGCTATGGAGCTAGTAGTGTAAAAGGATCTGGGCGTTTACGGTCTGGTAAGGGAAATGCTGACAGCCAAAACTGGAGGCAGTGGATGAAGAGTATTTTGATTAAGAGTGGGGAAACTTCCTTTGGTCAATGACAGGGACATAGTGACGGATTTTTAGGAGGGAAGTGATAAGATGACTGCACAGATTTATTTTCTAATAATAGAAAGCATTGAGCACTTAGGGCCAGACACTGTCCAAAATGCTTTATATTTTCCGTATTTGTTCATTAAATCCTCACAATACTGTGAGGTAAATTCTACTTTTATCTCCATTTGGCAGATAAGGAAATAGAAGCAAAGAAGTTAAGCAAGGGACATCCAGCAAGTAAACAGTGGTTTGGGAGGCAAACTGAAAGAGTCTGACTCTGGAAATCCATTCCACTTATCCCCCTGTTTTAGCACTACAGTTTTAGCACTACAAGGTACTACTTTTTCACATATCTTTCACAGATTGTTTAATATAAATTTCATTAGAATTTTAGGGTTGGCCACTTAGTGCAGTTGATTAGAACGTGATGCTGATAACACCAAGGTCCTCTGTTGGATCCCTGTACTGGCCAGTCGCAAAAAAGAATAAAAAATTAACAAAAATCCGATTACGGGCGGCCCGGTGGCACACTGCTACAGTGCGCCGCTTGGGAGCGCCGGCACTCCCGCCCAGGGTTCGGATCCCACATACAGACCGGCTGCTCACTGGCTGAGCGAGGTGCGGGCGCAACACCGAGGGTTGCGATCCGTTGCCGGTCCGGTACCGGCGGGACACTGAGGGTTGCGATCAGTTGCCGGTCCCGAAAAAAGACAAAAAGGAAAAAAAAAAAATCCGATTAGGCTATCGGGCATCTGTGCATTCTTAGAGGTTGTATGTGTACTACAAAGATTACATTGATTCATTTATCTCCTCTCTCTTCATTTATCTGTATTGATTACATTATTCATTTAACAGCCAAGGCATTTTAACATAATTTGTGTTATTATTCTTTACATTTGTTAAAATTTCATCTTTCTTTGTTACCATTTTGTTAATATATAAAAATATATATGTATTTTTGCAGCTGGCCAGCATAGGGATGGAACCCCGGACCTTGGTGTTACCAGCACAATGCTCTAACCAACTGAGCCAACTGGCCAGCCCAGTTGTTTTATATTTCTAATTCACCAAAAAGAAAAAATAATCCACTCAAAATAAGTACATTGAGAGGGTAGATTTTTTTTTTACCACAATTAAAGAAAAAAAAGAAAGCTCAAGAAAGTTTAAAAAATAAAAAGAAATACATTAAAGCATAAAACGTAGTGATGAAAATGTAACAAGTAGTTCAATTCAAAGTTATGTAGTAAAGGTAGCTTAATATTAAACAAGACCCCAGAGCAGGTATAGAATGTAAATTGTCTTTAAATGTGGTAAATTCATGCAAGTAGCCAAGAAATTAAAATGTAAATAGAAAGTACAATTATGAATATATAAAAATTGGATTTTATTGGGCCAGCAATACATTCATTCGTCCCCTGCCCACTGCACTTCACTAGTAAGAAATTTTGTCAGGGGACTTCCAGTCAAGATGGAGGAATAAATGGTCCCCAGCGTCACTCTCTCCCACAAATCAACGAATTTACAACTATAAAAATGTAACATCAATCAAGGTGGGGCCGCTGGAGCTCCGGTGAAGAGGAGGAGAGACCTATGGAACTCATGAAGGCGGGAGAAACCACGAAGAGAGAGAAAAAACTGCTCTCAGCGTTTCGGGCCACAGCCACTTTAATGCTGGAGCACCTGGAGCAGGAGCTGGCAGAAGCCACAGCTGTGCCCTTTAGATGGAATTACTTGAAGGCAAAAGGGGAGAAGAGGACTTTGCTGGCCCCTAGGACAGCAAGACCACTAACAGGGTTCTCATGGACCCACGCAGGAGCAAGAAGCCAGAAGAGCTGAAAAAAGGGAGCCACTCAGAGGCTGGTAGGTCATCACAGGGGACCAGTGCAGGACCCGTCCCATAGGAAGTGTTTGGAGCATTTCTTTCACCAATGCCATTAAACATTTTTTTTCGCACTTTCTAACCTTAGTAGTCTTTCACATCATCTTGTTTTCTATTCCTTGTTAAACATGTCTTTGCTATTTCCTTCAAGCCATTGGGAAAAGTCCTGCACAGCAGGACACAGCACCAGAGACCTCCCTCCAGGTTGAAATCAATTTATTAATCATCTCAGTATAGTATATTGCCTGCTAAGATTCCAACTTAAGTGCACTATATTTTTCCATCTTGTCTACAAGAAAATGATGAGCGGCACTGTGGGATATCTAGCTGACAGTGCCATGTACAATGTGCACTTGGCAGGTGGGGTGGGCATCCATGAAAGGAGGAAGGACATTGATTTTCTATCTTCTTTTTCATATTCACACCATTTTCCCCCAAACAAAACCTTAGGCAAAATCCCAATACATAAAAGAAAACAGTGGGTAGCTCAGGTTGAGTGGGAGTGTGGATGGGCACTGGTTGGCCAAGGGCCTGCTTGGCTTCCTGCTGGTCCCAGAGCCCTTCAGTTAACTCTTGCCAGCCCCTTCCCCTCCTCTGGCACTTCTTAAGAAAGGGATGACCTCTAGGGTCTTACAGTTTTAATTTTCAGATTTTTGATCTTGAGTAGCAAGAGTTCCCTTTATTACTTCTTCTAGCCTCAAATCTACAAATGTCATTAGGGGAAGCCAGGATTTTATCAGATAGTCTGCTTTTAGTAAGTTTCTATTTTATCTTCCAAATGTTATTGAAAACGTCCTATGTGAAAAGCTTCATGCTAGGAGCTGTTGACGAATCACAGTGTCTTGATCGACACCTTTATTAAAGACTTGGATGAAAATATAAATGACAAAAGTGTGAATGATTATTATTGTTAAACAACAGAATAAAAAATTGTCATACACCGATGGAGTGCGTGAAGGCAGGAGAAGCCACAATAAGAGAAAGAAGGGACTGCTTTGACCGTTTTGAGCCCTGGCCACTTCCAGGCTGGAGCTGCTGAGCACACGGACCAGGAGCTGGCAAAAGCTGCAGCTGTGCCCTTTGGATGGAGTTGCTTGGAGGTAGCAGGGGAGAAGAGGGCCTTGGTGGCCCTGAGGACAGCAAGACCACTAACAGATTCCCATGGACCCACATGGGAGAGAGGAGCCACAACAACTGAAAGAAAAGAACCACTCAGAGGCCAGTGAGTCATTGCAAGGGACTGGAGCAAGGCCCATCCCATGGGAAGTGTTTGCAGCATGGGCAGTGGGGGAGATGAGCCCACCAGGAGAACACTGGGACACAGCAAGGACAGCCAATCCACCCCCCAATCAGTGCAGGACCACTAAGAGGAGACTGGTCAGGAATGCAAAATTTCATGAGGTGCAGTTTGATGAAAAAACTCAGGCTCAGATCAGAGCTTCTATACAACCCAGGTGCACTGAGTATCTGGAGAGCTGGAAGTACCTATAAGGTCAACCATTAAACTCTGAGCTGCACAAAAAGTCTTCCCTAGGGAAACAGCAGCAAAGCAGCAATTTACCTCAACCACACAGCTCAAGTACTGGTTCCCACAGGAAGTTCCCCCGGGTTAGAAGCAAGCAAAGGACAAAAACTTAGTTCCGGCCCAGGCACACCATGAATGCCTTGGGGTCCACCAGGGGACATGAGGCTTGGAGCCAGGGGCAGGACTCCCACTCATAACCACTCACACCAACAGCACCTCGGGGCCAACCCAGGAACCCGAAGATTGGAGCCAGGAACCAGACTCCACTCCCATATACAGGCACACCACCAATGCCTAGGGGCCCGCCCATGGACCCGGGGCTAGCAGCCAGGGACCAGACCCCCTTCCCATAACCAGGCACACCATTACAGTGCCTCAGGGCCCCACCTGGGGGCCCGAGGCAAGGAGAAGGGGACCAGACACCCCTCCCACAACCGGGCACACCACGCCAGTGCCTTGGGACTCACCCAAGGGTCCAAGGCATGGAGAAGAGGACCAAGACTCCCTTCCACAACTAGGCACACCTCACCAGCACTTCAGGTCCCATCTGGGGACTTGGGGAATGGAGAAGGGGAACAGACCCCCCTCCCACAACCAGGCACACCACACCAGCGATTTGGGGCCCACCCTGGGACCTGGGGCATGGAGAAGGGGACCAGATCCCCCTCCCACAACCAGGCACACTATGCCAGCTCCTTGGGGCCCACCTAGGGATCCAGGGTAAGGAGCTGGGGACTGGACCCTCCCCTCCCACAACCAGGCCCTCTGGGACAGTGCATCAGGGCCCTGCCTAGGGACCCAGGGCACAGAGAAGGGGACCGGATCCCCCTCCTACCACCAGGCACACCACACCAGTGCCTTGGGTCTGCCCATGGACCCAAGGCATGGAGAAGGGGATGGGAGCCCCCTTCCCACAACCAGGCACCTCGCGCCAGCGCCTTGGGGCCTGCCCGGGGATCTGGGGTATGAAGAAGGGGACTGGACCCCCTCCCACAACCAGGCACACAGTGCCAGTACCCTGGGACCCACTCGGCCATCTGGGGCATGGAATCAGGGATTGGACATTCTCCACAACCAGGCACACTGCCAGCACCAGAGAGCAGGCCAAAAACATCTCCCCCATGTGGGTGGCCCACCATAGCCACCACAATAACCATGGCTGCCACAAAGGTGGCTAAATGCCACAACCACCACGCAGATGGCTCACCAGCCACTGGAGTGAGTTGACACAAGGAGAGTCACCAGCAGAGATAAAGAAAGGAGGAGGATGTCTGTCTCCACAGAGCCCATTTTATAGTGACGGAAGAGACATCTGCTCTATGATAGTATTGGGGGACCTGATCATGCCTCTCAGCATTGGACAGATCATTTGGGCAGCAAATCAACAGAGTAACCATTATTCTTTCAGAGGGAGAGATGAAATCTAGGGTGATTAGAGGGGGAAGGAGGAGAGAAAGGGGGATGAGGAGGGACTGGACAAGGAGCACAAAGAATAATTACAGTTTGTAACAATATATGTGCTAATAATATTGATTTGATCAACATATCTCAATGTTGAACCCCCAAAATATGTATAATCAATTTTGATTCAATAAAAATTTAAAAAATAAAAAGCAAAAAAAAAAAAAAAGAAATTTTGTCAGTGACTTGGAAAGCTATTGAAGTTTTCAAGAAATTCTTTAACAAAATGCAATAACTCCTCTGTCAAGTAAAGTGTATTTTTTCACAATAAATGCAAAATAATGTTTTCCAGTATGACATGGATGAATTTTGTGGATAAAAGATACCAAGTTACATCCCTCATAGAAAAAAATTGGTAGAAGTAATGTTGTTACAGAGATGATTATACAACTAGCTATAAAATTAATAAATATTTTGCTTGAAGAAAGTATAACAAGCTGTTGGCAAAATTCTTTATCAAAGATACAGAATCATGGTATACAACATGAAATGGCGATATCAGCTCTGTACCTAACAGATGTTTGCCTTAAGAGTAGACACCACTGACATACACAATATGAATCAGCTTACAGCATATATATATAGCACATAAAGATAAATGCCCACTGTGAAATTATAGGAAAATGGTCAGGGCCCCTCAGATGTTCAGAATCTTGCTGAGCATTTTATGTAAATATCCACGTGCTCCCAGGTGTTCCTTGGTTACTATCTAATAATTGCGTATGAGCACCTAGGTGTCCTGGGTTTTGGACCTAAGTATAAAGGACTAACAGCTCTGATACACAGTGCCTGCCTCCTGCCTGCTCCTTGGGACACTCCAGGAGGCCACTAGGACAGCTGCTCCTAGCTCTGAGTAAAGCCTACTAAATTTTTACCCAAGGCTCCCAGGATCTTTTCCTACTACCTAGCTCATGAACCTGCATGTGAAGGGTTTGTGACCCATTCTGTATAACAGGCTTGAGGGGGCTGTGAGCCCTAGCCCTAGCTTGACACCGAGAAACTTCCTGTTTGGTTTATCATTAAAAATTCAAGTTACAGAAGACATTTTTCATGTAGATAAAAATTATTTTATGAGGTATGAGACAGTCTGAAAAAGATATCTTGGGACCAGAACTGATGGAGTTGTAGCTTTGGATGCAGAGAGGACATTGTTCTTACGATAAGCAGGATGTCATTCCACTTTCTGTTTTCCTTAGAGAATAGTCGGTGGTCAAAAAATATTTCTCCTGACTTTGATTCAACATAAAAACAAATTAGTACAATCCATAAATACAATAAAATAATAGCCAGTAAGCATATTCTTTAAGAAATGGTAAATAGGTGCTTTTTCAACAATGAAGTATTGAGGTCAGTAATAGGGAAGATGCTGTCACAAATTTTTTAACTAGGGCTCAAGTAAAAATCCCTACTTTATGATATAGGTAATACTAACAGAAACTGTTTTTATTATTCCAAGTTGACTTGCTCAAATGGCTTGTCCAGGCAATATTCTCATTCACCTGAACTTATTATTTCAAGTTTTAAATGCCATGATTTTGTTGTTGTTGTTGTTAGCGCATGTCTTTTATTAACCCATACGCAATTACTTGTCTTCTGTTTGTTGAAGCAATAGGTCAGATGATATTTGCTACAATAATGTCTGTCAAAGTGGCTGGCCTTAAAAGTTCCAGCACCACATTCATCTGAAGGGCATTCTTAATGAGGGTGACTAATTTTGCCATTCTTATCCACCTTATAGTATTTCAGGATAGCCAGCTTAACCTTCTTTCTCTTATGCTTGTTATTCTTGGGAATGGTGTAAGACTTCTTCCTTTTGTTAGTATCACGACAAAGTCTCAACACAAGATGAAGAGTGGACTCCTTTTGAATTTTGTCCTCGTAGTCAAAGTACATCCATCTCTCAGTTGCTTGCCCCAAAGATCAGTCTTTTGCTGATCAGGAGGAATTCCTTTATTGCCCTGTGGAAGGCCTTTACATTTTCTGTGATATTGGAGGGTTAAACCTCAAGAGTGATGGTCTTCCTCATAAGGGTTTTATGAAAATCCGCATCTTGGTGGCAGTTCCACCCCAGATGGTGGATTGCAAAGCCATGATTTTTAATGTTAAGAAAAAGTATCAGAATTTTGTAAGAAAACCAGACCGCAATGCAAATGCCTTGACTGCCAAGAGTTTATTATTTCCCAACACATGATAATTTTTTCTTCATCAGAGAAAAAAATGAATGACACATTATTGAAACATATCCAAATATTGCAACAGAATGGGAAAAATATTTCCCAGAGCTGAATGCAACTAATACAACTGAATACAATTCCTGCTCTTTTCCAAGTAGAAATATTTCAACTTTTAGGTTTAGAATTCTTTTCCACTTAGAATTTGACAAACTACTGAAAGCTGTCTTCAATTAGAAAAACTCCATGATGATAGATGTTAGCTCCAACTATTCAGAATTATCTGATAGCCAACAAGTGTTCCTTGCCATATCTGACACATGCATTGTAAATTCAGATTTTCTAATTTTAGTAGAAATAAAAATTAAGGAATCAGTTGATTATGAAGGCTGACCTACATGTTTTCATGCACATGTTTTCAGCTTACCAATATTAAGCAGTTACTATTACTATTAATTTTTAAACTATTACAAGTTTTCTTGTTATCTTAACCATTATGGTAAACCATTCTTTTAATTACTTATACTGGTAGTCTGCAGATGTACCAAAGTTGTGTCTTGAGATAGGGTTGCCAGATTTAGCCAATAAAAATACAGGTAGGCCAGTTCAATTTGAATTTTGAATAAACAACGAATAATTTTTTAGTATAAGTTGTTTCAAATGTTGTGTTCAACATATTTAAAGAATTATTCATATTTTATCTGGCAACCGTAGTCCTGGGGATAAAAATTAAGGAACACTGATCTAGGCTATTTCGGGGAAGGGAAAGACTAAAACCAGGAAATCCACTTAGGTAAGTAGCTATTGCAGAAATCCAGGGGAAAATTACAAGGACTTGACGTAGGTCAATGAAACTGAAAAGAAAATGATTGCCACAAACACTGTTGTAGCAGAATAATCAACAGGGCCTACCAAGTAATTGAATTTGGAATGAAAGGAAGCTGTGATGTCAAAGAAGGCTATTGAATATCAATAACAGAGAAGCTAAGTGGAAGTTCAGATTTGTTCAGTTGTTGGATTGGTTGGTGGGACAGTCTGGAAAAATGCTTACTAAGCATATGAAATCCCAGGTGCTGAGAAAATATAGGAAAATAGGGACCTTCAGATGTTCAGAATCTTGCTGAGCATTTAGATGTAAATATGCACATGCGCCCAGGTGTTCCTTGGTTTTCTATTGTAATTGCGTAAGTGCACCCAGGTGTCCTGGGTTATGTACTTAAGTATAAAGGATGAGTGGCTCTGATCCATGACCCCCCCACCCGGGGGGGGGGGGGGGGGGGGGGCATGAAGAGGCCACTACTACTGCCGGAGGCTGTTGCTGCTAGTGCCCCCAGGACCCTCTGCAAGGCCACCGCTGGACCCGTAAGCTGCTCCTGCTGAAGACTGAGTTCGTGTAGTCTGCCAACAGCTCCCAGGATCTTTCCTAACTACCTGGCATGGACCTGCATGTGAAGGGTCTGGGGACCCAGTCTGTACAATGGTTTTCAAGGGTCTAAGCCCTAGTTCTGGCAATATAAATGGAAACTTAGTTATAACTAAGATAATGGAACGTTTTGGCTTTAGTTATGATTTGCCTTAACAACTGGCGTGTTTGTGTAGCTTGACAATTGGCTATGTTGGCAGGATTCTGACATTAGCCCTGACTTTACACCAGGGCATCTTCCCAAAAAAGAGGTGGGACCTAAACTTAAACTTGTGCAGCAATTGTAAGAGACTAACGGTTGCAGAGAATGACAGCACGAAACTTAAAAAAGACAAAAAGGACACAGAAAATAACTCAAGAAATGCCTGGTTCTGATTATAGAGGAAGGTAAAAGACAACCTGGAAAGAGCAGGGCAATGGAAGTCAAAGGAGTTTCAAAGATAAGAGTTTGATCAAGTGTTATGTTCAGAGCTCTTAAGGAAGATGAGGATGGATGAATAAATCTAAGGAATGGAAAGCAGATTGCAAATGGATGAGAAGTGAATAGGTAGAGGCAGCTAGTTAGCATAGACCTTTTTCAAGAAATGTGGCAGTGAAGAGAAAATCAAATGGTAGCTGGGGTAGGGGATAACGTAGGGGTGGAAATAGTAAAATGTCCTATAGACTGTTTGAAGAAAGGGGAAGGTTAAAAATGCAAGAAAATTATTGTACCTGAGAAAACAAGTAAGACTGGTCCTAGGAGAGATGAGATAAGAGTTAGGGCTGTTATGGAAATGTTACTCATAGAAAACTCAGGCACCCTTTTACTAAAAATGTGTGGACATTTTGAAGTGGTGAAAAGGGAAGTTAACTCACAGGTGATGACTTTGATTCTCAAAATACGTTAAACCTCTGAGAATTAAATGTAGTTGTACAGCTGTAGGCAATTGGTTGAGAAGTCAACTAGATATGAGTGTGAAGATTGTTAAATGCTCTGAAGACTTAGGCATAGTTAGAAAGCAAACATTTTTCATGAAACTACTAAGCATTGTTATTACTTTCTCTGATAATACTCAGAAGCCTGAGGAAAGAAAGTGAACATAGTTTACCCAGAATTGGAGAACTGATGGGCAAATTAATTAGTATCTTGAGGAAGGAAGATTCTAGAGCTGCAGAAGCAGCACAGTTTAAAAGTCTGTGGAAGGGGATGAGACTGGTCTGGGAAACAAGTGAAGCCAGAAGTTATTGGGCTAAGAGGTTGAATTCTGGAAGCTGATGATAGACAGCAGATTCAAAAGGGAGGAATTGGGAGTAGGAGAGGGATACTGGCAACAGCATGTATCACAAAAAAGTTATAAATGAGGGGCCGGCCCGGTGGAGCAATGGATAGTGCGCCGCTTGGGAAGCGCGGCGGCGCTCCCGCCCGAGGGTTCAGATCCCACATACAGACCGGTTCCCGCTCACTGGCTGAGCGAGGTGCGGGAGCAACACCGAGGGTTGCGATCCCATTGCCGGTCCCCGGTCCGGTGCGGGGGCAACACTGAGGGTTGTGATCCGTTGCCGGACACGGAAAAAGACAAAAAAGACAAAAAAAAAAAGTTATAAATGAGTAAAAATGTTCTTAAAAATCTGTATAGAGCTGGCTCTTTAGCTCACTTGGTTAGAGCATGGTACTGATAACACCAAGGTCCAGGGTTCAATTACTGTAGTAGCCAGCTGCCAAAAAAAGCAAAAAAACTATTTGTTTGTAAATAATACACATCTTCCAATCAATAAGTAAAAGAAATAGCCCAAAGGGAAAAGGATAGGTAAGGCAATCTGCAAAAGATCAAGCAGTACTCAAATACTATAGTCAGAGAAATGCAATTTAAAAAACAGACTGTTTTTAGGCTATGTAAAGCTACACAACTACACCAGTTGTCTGGCTAGGGCCATAGCTATGCTAATTGTATGGCTAGGCATTTCATAACTAAAGCCAAAATGTTTCATTATTTTATTTATACTAAGTTTCCATTTGTATCATCAGGGCTAGGGCTCAGACCCTTCAAACCCATTATACAGACTGGGTCACCAGACCCTTCACAGGCAGATCCATGCTAGGTAATTGGGGAAAGATCCCGGAAGCCAATGGCAGACGACACAAGCTCAGTCCTCAGTAGTAGTAGCAGCTTACAGGTCCAGCAGCTCACAGATCTGGCGGTGGTAGCAGCCTCGTGGAGGGTTCCAGGGGCCCTAGCAGCAACAGCCTCCCGTAGCAGTATCAGGGGTGGGATGGAGGGGGCACGGTGGATCAGAGCCACTCATCCTTTATACTTAAGTCATAACCCAGGACACCTGGGTGCACATGCGCAATTACATTAGACAATAACCAAGGAACACCTGGGCACACGTGCATATTTATATCAAATGCTCGGCAAGATTGTGAACATCTGAGTGGCCCTAACTATTTTCCTGCATTTTCCCAACAGTCTATTAGCTGAATTTCAGAGTTTGAGAGTAATCTATATTGGTGAAGCTGAGAAAACAGGCACCTTCATGCCTATTTGATGGGAGTGTAAATTGCTATAACCTTTTTGGGATTTGGCAATGCCTCTTAAAATTCTAAATTCTATATCCTACAACCTAACATTTGTATTTTTAACATTTTGAGGAATTTATTTCACAAAAACATCTCCTCAAGTTCCCAGAGAAATATGCACAAGGATATTTATTGCAATGTTGGTATGATAACAAGAAATTTGAAACAAGCCAAATACTCACTAATGGAGAAAATGGTGTACCTGAGTACTCAGCAGCCATTAAAAAGAATGAAGTGGATTTAGATATATTAAAATGGAAGGATTTCCAAGATATACTGTAAATGAAAAGAACATAAAATAAGATTTTTAAAATAATAATTATAACAAATACAGAAATTAAAGCTGGAGAACTCTGCCAAACTATTAACAGTGTATCTTTGGAGGGTGGGATTAGTAGGATACTTCTGTCTTTTGGCATGTGTTTCTGTAATGTTTGAATGTGATATGACTTTATGTTACATTTATAATTATAAAAAGCAAACAGATATAATAATTTTATTTTAAGGTTCATCACTAAATAAATGGTAGCTATTATAATGAGCCCCAAAGCCTGGTTTTGTTTCAAACTTTAGTTCTTCCTACCCTGGAGAGAAATGTTACCTTTGCCTTTTCTCAGCTCTCCCACACAATTTGTGATGGTATGGTCAAGGGCTAGAAAAACTTGGAAACTGAAAATATTTTTAAATTGTTATAATAGCTGCATAATAATTTAGGAAAATAAAAATTTGAGCACAAGGACTATACCTCATTCTCCATTCTATCCCCAGCACCTAGCACAATGATTGACATATGATTTCAGTAAATATTCATTGACTACACCACATCTTTCATGAGAATTAGTTTTTTAAGATGTGATAATATTGAAAAAATATCTACTTGAAAAAAAGAAATTTTGAGTAGATAATATGCACATGGGTAAAATATAAGTCATCCAATCCTTCATCTTGAAGTCTTGGAATATTTCCTTCCAGAAGTATTCTGTATATTTATAAGCATATCCTCACACATATAGATGTCCTGTAGTAGTGTTTTTAATAAACCAAATATGAACCAAATGCAACCTTTGAGGAAATAATAGTAAATTCTGTGTTGTATTAATGAACATGTATAATAACTAATACTAAGTGAAATCATTTTGACTTTTCTAATCCCAATGTCCCAAGTAAATTCTTCTGAGGAAAGAGGGGGAAAGATTTTAAAGCTTCACTGATCAGCTGACAAGTAGTTCTCAAATTTGAGTATATATCACAATCACCTAGAGGAGCTGGTTAAAACACAGATGCCAATACCCACAAATGAATTCTTATTAAGGAATAGGGGTCCAAGAATTTTAATTTCTAACAAATTCCTAGGTGATGCTGTTAATCCAGAAACCCATTGCATAGACCCAAAAGCTGACTACTGAGCCATCCTCTACCACCCATATGACCCTGCTTAGAAAGTATTACCTGAGCTGTTAACCTTGGCTGCCCCACCCCTAGCAAAGTTGTGGAAATATTCCTCCACTGATCTAGGTTCCAATTTAATCTAGTGGGGTCATTTTCTCACTCACTATGGGAGTGTCTGAAACTTGATCCATGAATAGTTGAACTATTCATGAAGCTTCTGAGTTCAGTGTGAGAGTGGGGAGGGGAGAGAGTACCAACCAGCCTCCTTTTGTAAGAGGAGGTTGATAAAAGGAATAGAGGCTCCCAAGAGATGTGCTTGAGTAGAAAGAGACTACCCTGGCAACAGCCAAATCCAGCCTTGGATATCACTCTTTCAAAAGGTAAAATAACTACCCATATTGCCTTCTTGATGGAGTTTTCACTAGGTAAAATTCCAACAATTCTTCAGAGTTTAATAGCACCTTCCTATGAGTTTGGGGTATATTGGGGAAATGACTGAGGGAAATATAGAACTTTTTTCCATTAGAGCTTTTTTGGAAAAGTGAAACTTTCATCTAAGAGGGTATGTCTTGGGCATAGTCTCTTTTTGAGGCAAGTTGGGGGGACTTCTGATTGGTCCTATTAGCCAGAGAATGTCGTTGATTTTAGGGATTATAGTAAAAAAGTATTGTATTTCTTCACTATCACCTCTCACTTCAGACTAAACCCATGGCCAGAAGAGAAAAGCTGGATCTTTTTAGTTTTAGAGTTTTTTCAAGAATGATAGGGTACTACAGGTGGAAAGAATGAAGGGAATTGGGAAAAGAACACATGGAAAGGAAGAGGTAATTGATCTTTGTGGAGGTGAGAAAGGAACTGACTTTACTGAAGATTTGTAAAGGCTCTTATTCTGTTTCTTACTTTAGCAGGACCAAACTTAACATAAACCAATAGATTTATGCTTCACTTTCTTTTCCCTACTACTGAGCAGTGCTGCTACTCATCTCAAACAAAACAGGAACCTTAAAAGCCACCAAAAAAAAAAAAATTCTAGGACAGGTCTTCTCTTTGGAAAACAGATTTTGGATCTGCCGTTTTTGATAGTGTATCTGTCAAGAAAAGCTATTTTACCTGAGAGGTCTTGAAGAACGGAAACTGAAATCCAAGGCTCCAATAATTTATGACATTTTTCCCATTTTAAGAACTTTTTACTTGACTTTGTATTCAGAATCTTGTATTATTTTTCTTAAAGAGAGACCCTCAGATTGTATAAACTTCAGGCTCTACAAAACATGGATCCCTGCACATGAAAATAAGAGCCAAGAATACCTACATGGCATATTTAGAACCAAAATAACATCAGCATTTTTCTTTTCCTTGTATTTCCCAATAAAAATGTATTTTACTTTTGAGGGGGGAGGGAGGAAAGATATCATCCTAACAGGAGCAAGATCAGCTTATTGTAATTTGGCAGCTATGAGTGAAAAAGTCTGAATAAGTAAGCTAGAAGAACTTTGATTCAAGGTTCAGGAATTCAGATTTAATTAGATAAGGAGAAAGAAAATCAAAGATGACTTGATGCTTTCCAATTTCCAGTTATTGGTTTTCAATCATTCTGTAGCATGAGGCTATTGGCAAACCCCCTCCTTGAAATTCTCTAATCTCTTCGATTTCATGATACTATACTTTCCAGGTTTTCCCACTTGTGACTATTCCATCTATGGCTTCTTGATCTCTTTCCTTCACCATAAATGTAGACATTCCCTTGTCTCTAATTCCTTTGGTTATTTCATCTACTATTATCCTATCCTTTGTTGACTCTCAACTCCTAAATTAAAAGTTGAGCAGTAACAAGAAGACAGATTTAGCTACATGTAAGGAATTACTTTTTTACAGAATCTTCTGAACTGCAATGGACTGTCTTGAGAGATAGTCAGTGCCCGGCCCCTGTCACCCAAGCAGTTCAAGCAGGTGTTTTCAGGAATAATTAGAAGACTGGTAAAACAAGATGACCTTTTTTTTTTTTTTTTCTTTTAAAAGATGACCAGTAAGGGGATCTCAACCCTTGGCTTGGTGTTGTCAGCACCACGCTCAGCCAGTGAGCAAACCGGCCATCCCTATATGGGATCCGAACCCGTGGCCTTGGTGTTATCAGCACCGCACTCTACCGAGTGAGCCATGGGCCGGCCCCCAAAACAAGATGACCTTTAAAGTTTCCTTCCAATGTGACATTCTATGATTTTATATCTCTTACTTTCATGGGGTTTTTTTTTGTTTTGTTTTGTTTTGGAATTGTATTAGTTGTCTATAGCTGCATAACAAATTACCCCCAAAATTTAGTGGCTTAGAACAATGAACATTTATCACCTCACAGTTTCTGTATGTCAAGAATCAAAGTGTGACTTGGCTGAGTGGTTCTGCTGAGGGTCTCTCACAGGCTGCAATCAAAGTGTCAAGGCTAGAGTCCTCTCAAGGTCACGCTGGGGTAGAAGCCACATCCAAGTTCACTCGCATGGCCTGTGGTAGAATTGAGTTCCTCTCAGACTGTTGGACTGAGGGCCTCAGTGTCTCAGTGGTTGTTGGCTAGAGGCCTCTCTCAGTTCCTTTCACATGGGCCTCTCCACAGGGTAACTCACAATGTGGCAGCTGGCTTCCAGCAGAGCAAGCAGGTGAGACAGCAAGAAGGCAAGCAAGGCAGATGTCAAAGTCTTTTGTGACCTCATCTCGGAATTGACACCCCATCACTTTTGCCATGTTTTATTTTTTAGAAGTAAGTCACAAAGTCCAGCCCGCAATCAAGGGGAGGGCATCACACAAGAGCATTAACACCAAGAAAGGAGATCACTGAGAGCCATCCTGGATGCTGTCTGCCACATCTCAATGTAATTTTCTAGGTGAAAAAATATACTAATTTGTTTCCTACTTTCATGTTTTGTAAGCTCCACCATACTAAATTAAGCACCATTTTCCAAAAAGATTCCATGATTCTTTGTCTCCATCACTTCATTTGGAGTGCTGATTCTTTGTTCCAGATAGACCTCAGTCATCAACTCTAGAAAGACTTGTATGACTAATATCACCTCAGCTTAGTTTATTAATTAGACGAGGGTTATACTGTCCATTCTCTATCCCCAAGAGAAGCAGAGCATTCCTTCTGGTATTGAAGTCTCCAAATCAACAAACATTTCCTACTAGGTACAAGTACTCAATAGCTAAGCTATGCTTTGAGAAGTTAATTTAAAAAATCAGTACATTTGGATTTTTGCTCTCAGAGGCTTGTGTTTATGGAATAATATCAGGTTAATTTTTGACTCATGTACCCTCCTTTCCCACTTTTACCAGCAAATTGCTTTGGAATTATTTGTTTTCAGGAAGCATATTTTTTTGTTTATTTTTCTCTTTAACTTTATTGAATTGAGACAGTTTACATAGTATAAAATTATAGCTAGAAATTTGTGATAAGGAAAATAAATGAAAGGAAATTAAAGAAAAATGCAAGTCTCTTGAATTACCCTAATTGAGAGAAGTTGGGAAATTAATGAAATATTCAGGCTGTAAGAGGTCTAGTGAGATGCAATTTTTTAAATGAATATCCTATTTTCCGGTATCACTAATTGATTAGTCCATCCCTTTCCTGTGATCAACAATGCCCACTCCATTATAATTCAAATTTCTTTAAATGTGTGATTGCTTCTGGGCTCTCTAGTCTTCTCAAATGGTCTATTATCTAAGCCTGCACATATACCCCATTGTCATAAACACTATAGCTTTCCAATAAATCTTGATAACTGATACGGCAAATCTTCCTACCCTGTTCTTTTTCTTCAACCCTCGACTTGGTGGTGTCAGCACCACACTCAGCCAGTGAGCGAACCGGCCATCCCTATATGGGATCCGAACCCCTGGCCTTGGTGTTATCAGCACCGCACTCTACCGAGTGAGCCACAGGCCGGCCCTTGTTCCTGACTTTAAAAGGAAAATCTTTCAACCTTTGACCATTAAGTAGGATGTTTGCTATACATTTTTTATTGATACACTTTACCAGGTTAAAGGGGTTCTCTTCTAGCCCTATTTTGCTAAGAATATTAATGGGTATTTTATATTAGTATTGAATTTTATCAAATGCTTTTCCTATAACCATTGAAGTAGTCATTTGGTTTTTCTCATTTAATCTGTATATAATGAATGTCATTTACAGATTTTCTAATGTAAACAACCCTTGCATTCCTGGGATGATATTGACTTCGTATTTGTATCAATCCACGTTTATTTGCAGGGAATAGAAACCATTCTAGCTATTTTAAACAGAAAGGGATTAAATACATGGAACTAGGATGCTTAGTTACACATGACAAAAAAACCACAAAACAACCCAACTCAAATGGGATTAAACAATACGTGGAAAAGTATGGGTTTGCTAAGTGTAGGGTGAAAGGTTGTATAGCTGTTCAATGAATCAAGCTTGTTAACTGTGTTATTCAAATATTCTATGTCTTCACTGATTTTTGCCTGGTTGACCTATTAATACTTGAGAAGAGTGTGTTGACTATTCACCACAATGGTGGGTTTTGTCAAATTCTCTCTATAGTTCTATTGTTTTCTTATTTATCTTTGTTTATATTTATATTTTATTAGGCACATACAATTTAGAACTGTGTATCTTCCTGCTGAATTGAACCCTTTCTCATTATTTATTAATCCCTCTATCTCTAATAATGCTTTTTGTCTTGAGGCCTATTTTATCTGATACTAATATAGCTCCTCAGTTTTCTTTTGGTTAGTATTTACCTAGTATAACTTTTTCTATCTCTTTTATGTTTAAACTTTCCAATGTCTTTTAATTTTAGGTGAGTCTTTTTTTTTTTTTTTTTTTTTTTTTGAGACCGGCCGCACCGCGCTCAGCCAGTGAGTGCTGTGAGCGCACCGGTCATCCCTATATAGGATCTGAACCCGGGGCTGGACCGCCGCCGCGCTCCCAGCGCCACACTCTCCCGAGCGCGCCACGGGCTCAGCCCTAGGTGAATCATTTTTAACAGCATGTAGCAGGATTGGGGCCAAGTCCAAAAAATGTAAGTTTGTCATTTTTTGTCTGCCCAACATCCAAAAATTCTTCCTATTTGTGGTAATCTTCCTTTATATGAATCAATGGGAGACAGGGCCTCATTCCCACTACAGAAGCCTAGAGAAACCTAATATTCCCTCTTCCACCCCTGGCAGCTTAGGTCCTGGTGTGTAACTTAGCCTTGACCAGTCAGGTGCTCTAGCCCAGGGACTGGAATATTGAGTGACACAAAGATGACGCAATTTATAATTTGGGCATGGTAAAGGCAGAAGTATCCAGTGAGGGTGGCAGCAGTGCTCAGCAACAGCAGTGTCCAGTGATGGCAATGTCAAGTGCCAGAATTGCCCCAGCTGACTTTTCCTGTATTGACCTTGGCTATGGTTCCTGATAGCTGGCTTTTCTTGGATTCTGCCTGCTTGTAAGACTAGTTTTTCTGAGAGCTACCCGGTCTCTTTAAAATTGATATCTTTTCTTTTTAAATTAAGGGAGGCTCCATTTCTGTTGCTTGCAAGCAAGAATCCTGAGTGATATAAAAGTGCTTATTTTTTTCTCTGTGATGGAGGAGGGAAAGATGACATGGGGGAATATGTGAGGTCTGGATTTGCTGGAGCCATTCTTGATATCACTATGGATGTCAACCTGGGGATAAAAATCAATGTAGAAAAAAGACAGAGTTGAGAAAAGCCATAGACATATAAAGGCAGAACCCTGGTAATACCTTCAATCTTAGGATTCAGCCACACCTAAAGTTAGCCTCACTCTGAACATTTTAGCCTTGTGAGTCAATAAATTTCATGTATTTTTAAATCTCACTTCAGTGTGCGTTTCTGTCACTTGCAACTGAAAGCATCCTACCTGATACCTTTCTACTCTGTCTTTGAAAAGGGATCCCTCACTTGATTCTGTAATAGGCTTTCAGCTGCCTTTCTTTCCTAGTTGAACTTCTCATAAATGATTTAAAATATTAGTGTCTTCATTTTCTCACTGTTCTTTCCTACTTTATCTAATAAAGTCTGGATTCTTCTTTTCTACTTTGTTGATGCTGTTTACTTTTAGATCACCAGTAGTCTACTCCTGTCTTCATTCGATGCCAGTGCCACATCTCAAAATCATTCATTCATTCAACAAACATTTTTACATGCACACTTTAGCAAGGTATAATGCTGCATTCACTCATTGAACAGATATTTATTGAACATCAAATATATCATATGTCCTAGACTTTTGGAATAAAAAACAAATTAGATATAGTCCCTACTCTCATGTAGGGTTACTATTTTATCAAAGAATGCAGACACTAAAGTAATTATAATAGACTATAGTGAATATTACTAGAAGATCTCCCTGGAAAATTAATATTTAAGTTAAAGCCTAAAAGTTGAATATAGAGGAATAACACAAAGAAAATGTAAATAAATGTAAAAGGCTTGGAGGCAAAGGGGGAGTTGTGCAAAACTTGTGGAACTGTAAGAAGTTTAGCATTGCTGGGTCAAAAAGTACAAGGGAGAGAGCTGCAAGAATAAGATTAGACCAAATTGTGGAGAGCCCTGGAGCCCCATTAAGAAGTTTGATGACAGTCGGAAGCTGCTGAAGGATTTTAATCAAAAGACTGATCAATTTACATTGATTAAAGATCATTTGTGGTGGTTAGAGTGCAGTGTTGTAACACCAAGTTCAAAGGTTCAGATCCCCATACTGGTCAGCAGCAAAAAAAAACAAAAAAAAAGATAACTTTGTGATTTGGAGGAGAATAACAGTGCGTTCAGGAAATCAGCGGGTATTTACAGGAGTCAGGCGTTTGATGGCCTGGAGTGGTAGCAGTAGGGATAAAGAGAAGGGAATTGATTTGAGAAATATTTTGGAAGTAGGCCCAAAAGGATATTAATTGATATAGAGAGTGAGAAACCATTGCAATTTGGAACACAAAAATGCATACCTTGCTCTGAAAGTGCACTGCAGAAAGAATAAGACACATGCATAATGTCATATATGTGTAAATAATATATATACCTTTATGGGTGATACAAATAGCTACCAATCTTCTCACATCCTAAGTCTTAGGGCCATTTCCTTGCAATCCTCTGCCAAGGTACAACTCTGTTTATAATCAATACAACTCTTAATATTGTTTCACAGAGCAATTTAGCTCCTCACCATCCCAATTAATCTTTTACCAAACAAGATTTTCGCTTTACCTGTGTGTAACCAAAAGGCTCATTCAACCATTTTTCAAAACAAATCTATTGGCATTTTTTTTTCTCTCTAGGCTTGGATGATATTCAGGGCTCTTTCTCTCATGTGCTTTTTATGGGTTCCTCGGAAATTCCCCATGAGCGTTATCTAACTGCAGATCCCTCTGAATCAATGTCCTTCTTCTGGCTGGTCTTTACAACTCTGAATCCATCAAGTTCACCTACAGCCACTTTTGTTAAGGTAACTTTATTCTAACAGGAAGCCCTCTTGGGTAGGATCTTCTTATATATGACCCCCCAGGTTGGTCCCTATCTGTGGAGTCCATATCTGGCCCTCAAGATTAAAAAAACTCCCTTGCTCAGTTTAGTCCCAACTCTGTCCTGTTCTGTGTCACTACAGGTTGCTTCAGCTAACCTCTTTCCTATACTGCTTTTCAGGTGTGAATTGTTACCAGCAGGTGGTAACCATTTCTCATTACTCACAACATTCACTAAAAATAAATTTGAAATGGGTCAAGAATCTAACTGAAAAATAGAACTATACAAGTAGAAAAAAAAAATATGGGTGAAGTCTAGAAACTGAATGTGTGAAAAGTTTTCTGATAATGACTCAAAATTGAGAGATCATAAAAGAAAGAAATTGATAAATCTCATTATGTTAAAAAAAAAAAACTTTTACATGACAAAAAACCACCACAAGCAAAACCAAAAGACAACTGACAAACTATGAGAAAAGATTTGCAATATACATCACATATGAAGGGTTAATGTCTCTCATAAATAAACAACATTTTAGGGGCCGGCCCGGTGGCGCACTGCTACAGTGCGCTGCTTGGGAAGCGCGCTCCCGCCGAGGGTTCGGATCCCACATACAGACCGGTTCCCGCTCACTGGCTGAGCGAGGTGCGGGAGCAACACCGAGGGTTGCGATCCCGTAGCCGGTCCCGGTCCGGTACAGGCGCGACACTGAGGGTTGCGATCCGTTGCCAGTCACGAAAAAAGACAAAAAAAGGAAAAAAAATTAAAAAATAAATAAATAAATAAATAAACAACATTTTAAAATGAGAGGAAGAAAAAACCAAACACTCAATAAAAAAAGGGACAAAAGATATGAATAGACAACTTACATAAAAAATAAAACTATTAAGAAAACAATTCCTTTTAAAATAACATAAAAAAGAATAAAATAATTAGGAATAAATTTTAAAAAAGACGTGCAAAATTTATTCCCTGAAATCTATAAAACATTGTCAAAAGTGGGCCAGCCTGGTGGCGCACTCAGTAGAGTGCAGCGCTTGGGAGTGCAGCAGCGCTCCCGCTGAGGGTTCAGATCCCATATAGAGACCGGTCCGCTCACTGGTTGAGCGCGGTGCGGGCGTGACACCGAGGGTTGCGATCCCATTACTGGTCACGAAAAAAGACAAAAAGGGAAAAAAAAAAAATTGTTGAAAGAAATTGAAAAGATCTAAACAAATGGAAAGACATCCCATGTTCATGAATCAGAAGACTTAATATTGCTAAGATGGCAATACTCTTCAAATTGATCTACAGAGTCAATGCAGTCTATATCAGAATCCTAGCTGGCTTGTTTGTAAAAATAGACAAGCTAATTCTAATATTCATATGAAAGCTTAAGGGACTGTGAATAACCAATCTTGAAAATGAAAAGTTGGAGAGCTCACACTTCCCAATTTCAAAACTTACTACAAAGCTACAATAATCAAAACAGTATGATATTGGCATAAGGATAGACATGCAGATCAATGGAATAGAATTGAGAGTCCAGAAATAAACCCATGTATTTATGAACAAGTGATTTTTCAATCAGGGTGATGAGAATATTCAATGGGGAAAGAATAGTCTTTTCAACAAAAGACACTGTGAAAACTGGATATTCACATGCAAAAGAATGAAGTTGGGCACTTACCTTATACCATATACAAAAATTAACTCAAAATGGATTTTTTAGAAGAAAACATAGGGGGGCTGGCCTGTGGCTCACTCGGGAGAGTGCAGTGCTGATAACACCAAGGCCACGGGTTCGGATCCCATATACGGATGGCTGGTTTGCTCACTGGGTGAGCGTGGTGCTAACAGCACCAAGCTAAGGGTTAAGATCCCCTTACTGGTCATCTTTTTAAAAAAAAAAAAAGAAGAAGAAGAAAACATAGGGGTAAATCACTGTGACCTTGCATTTAGCAATGGATTCTTAGATATGACACCAAAAGCACAAGCAACCAAAGAAAAAATAGGTAAATACTTTTGTGCTTCAAAGAACACTATCAAGAAGGTGAGAAGACAACCCACAGTATGGGAAGAAATTTTTGCAAATCATTGGGTAATTTTGTCTTTTTATTATTGTTGTAAGATATACATATATATAGATATAGATATACACACATACATATATACAGAGAGAGAGAGAGAAAGATGCAAATGATAATTCTGTGTTTAATCATTTGAGGAATTCCAGACTGTTTTCCAAAGTGGCTGTACCATTTTACATTCCACCAGCAGTGTATGAGGGTTCTGATTTCTTTACATCCTCGCCAACACTTATTATCTGACTTCTCCTTCTAGCCACCCTAAGGGGTATGAAGTGGTGTCTGGTAGTTCCACAAATGATTAAACATAGAGTTACTATATCACCCAGTAAATCCACTCCTAGGTGTATACCCAGGATAAATGAAAACATATGTCCACACAAAAACTTCATGTTCATAGCAGTATTATTTGCAATAGCCAAAAGGTAGAAACAATCCAAATGCCTGTAAACTGATAAATCAATAAACAAAATATGGGGCCAGCCTGTGGCTCACTCGAGAGAGTGTGGTGCTGATAACACCAAGGCCACGGGTTCAGATCCCATATAGGGATGGCCGGTTAGCTCACTGGGTGAGTGCGGTGCTGACAACACCAAGTCAAGGGTTAAGATCCCCTTACCGGTCATCTTTAAAAATAAATAAATAAATAAATAAAAAGAAACAAAATATGGTATATCCATATGATGGAATATTCTTCAGCCATAGAAATGAAATAAATACTGATACATGCTAAAACATGGATAAACCATAAAAACACGGCTGAGTGAAAGAAGCCAGTCACAAAATATATATACACACATATATATTACATTATCCCATTTATAAGAATAAGGAAATTATGTAGAGATAGAAGGTAAATTAGTGGTTGCTTAGGGCTGGAGGTAATGTGGGGTGATAGTTAAGGGGAAAATTGATAGTGGTAATGGTTGTGAATTTCTGTGAATATACTAAAAACCATTGGATCGTGCACTTTAAAGGGGTGAATTGTATGGTATGTTAATTATATCTCAATAAAGCTGTCACAAAAAAAGATATAATAGTGGCTCTTAAATGTATGAAAAGATCCTCAATATCATTCATAAAAAAGAAATGCTAATTAAAACTATACCAGTATATAATGTCTTACCTATCAGATTGGCAAAGATTATAAATTATGACATACAACACATTGTGTTGGCAAGGCTGTAGGGAAACAGGCATGCTCTTTAGTTGTTGATGGGAATGCAAAATTATACAACCATTATGGAGAAGAATTTAGCAGTATCTACTAAAACTACAATTCATTTATCTTCTGACCCAACAAATCCACTTCTAGGAATTTACCCTGGTAAAGTATGCCTGGGAAGTAAATGTGGTCAATCTCCCAACCCATACCAGTCCTGCAACTCCCCTTAAAGGACTTCACGTGTCTCAGAAGGAGCAGGAGCAGTGGGCGGTGCCAGAGACCACTGTACCAAGCAATAGGACATCCAACCTGAGTTTAGGTTGGGAGAATAGGGAATAGGCAGCACCATTTGAAGGGGTTTTCAATGACAGAAAAATCCAGAGTGAAGATAAACACTATCAAAAAAGCCACAGATAACCTTCACTCAGAAACCACCAGACCTGGGGCCAGCCTTTGGCTCACTCAGGAGAGTGTAGGTGCTGATAACACCAAGGCCACGGGTTCGGATCCCATATAGGGATGGCCAGTTAGCTCACTTGGGAGAGCGTGCTGCTGACAACACCAAGTCAAAGGTTAAGATCCCCTTACCGGTCATCTTTTGAAAAAAAAAAGAAACCACCAGACCTAACCAGAATAAGACAAGGTCACCTACGCACAGTTGGCCACAACTAAGTCCATTAAGTAGACTTCACATTTCCCCACTCCTTTCTCCCTGCTCCTACACACAGGGGAAGCTGGAGCCTGGAAGAGGGAGAACAGCTACAGAACTCTGAATCCTTTTTAAGATTAGAAATTTTAAACTGAGCTGGACTAAATTTTTTTAAGAGCTTTATTGAGATATAATTCACATACAATCCAGCCATTTCAAATATACAAGTGAATGGTTTTCAGTATATTCACAGAAATGTGCAACCATCACCACAATTTTAGAACATTTTCATCACCTCGAAAAGAAAGACTGTACCATTTAAATATCACCCCCCACCCTCACCCCTACCTCCAGCCCTAAGACTAAATTTTTGTCTCTATAGATTTCCCTCTTCTAGACTTTTATGTGAATGAAATTATATAATATGTGCTGGGTTTTTTTATGACTGGCTTCTTTCACTTCAGATAATGCTTTAGAGTTTCACCCAAGCTGTAGCTTGTATCAACACTTCGTCCCTTTTTAAGGCCAGTAATAGTTCACTGTATGGACATACCACATTTTGTTCATCCATTCATCTTTGGGTTGTTTCCAGCTTTTGGCTATTATGAATAATGCTGCTATAAACATTCTTGTATAAGTTTTTGTGTGGACATATGTTTCATTTCTCTTGAGTACAGCCATAGGAGTGAAATTGCTGGGTCATACTGTAACTAACTCTATATTTAACCATTTGAGGGACTTCCAGACTGTTTCCAAAGTGACTGTGCCATTTTACGTTCCCACCAGTAGCCAATGAGGGTTTCAATTTCTTTGCATCCTTGCCAAAATTTATCTGACTTGTTGATTCTAGCCATCTTAGTGGGTGTGAAGTAGTATCTCATAATTCTGATTACTAATCGCATTTCCCTGATTACTAATGATGTTGAGCATTTTTTCATGTGCTTATTGGTCATATGTATATCTTCCTTGAAAAATTTCTATTCAGATCCTTTGCCCAATTTTTAATTGGTTTGTTTGTCTTTTCTCTATTTAGTTGTAAGACTTCTTTATGTATTCTTGATACAAGTCCCTTATCAGATATATGATTTGCAAATTCTCCCATTCTGTGGGTTGTCTTTTTACTTTCTTGATAATATCTTTAAAGTATAAAAGATAAAAGTTTATAATTTTGATGAAGTCTAATTTATCTCTTTTTTATTGCTCATGCTTTTGGTGTCATATTTAAGAAGCTTTACATTTAGTTCTTTGATCCATTTAGAGTTAATTTTTCTGTGTAATGTGAAGTAAGGATTTAACTTAATTCTTTTGCATGTGAGTATCCAGTTGTCCCAGCAGCATTTGTTTTCTTTCCCCATTGAATGTTCTTGGCACCTTGGTTGAAAATTACTTGGTCATAGATCCATGGGTTTACCTCTAAACTCTCAATTCTATTCCACTGAACTATATGTCCATCTTTATGCCAGTACCACACCGTTTTGATTACAGTAGCTTTGTATTGAATTTTGAATTTGGGAAGTATAAGTCCTTCTACTTTGTTTTTCTTTTTAGAATTGTTTTGGTGAGGGCCGGCCCATGGCTCACTCGGTAGAGTGTGGTGCTGATAACACCAAGGCCACGGGTTCGGATCCCTATATAGGGATGGCCGGTTCGCTCACTGGCTGAGCGTGGTGCTGACAACACCAAGTCAAGGGTTGAGATCCCCTTACCGGTCATCTTTAAAAAAAAAAAAAAAAAGAATTGTTTTGGTGGACTAAGTTTTAATGACTGAAATTGTCACTTCTGGGATATACCTGATTTTTTTTTTTTTTTTTTTTTTTTTCTGTGTCCGGCAACGGATCG
>NW_007726214.1:310282-312656 GCF_000696425.1 Galeopterus variegatus | reverse complement strand
CGCGCCCGCACCTCGCTCAGCCAGTGAGCGGGAACCGGTCTGTATGTGGGATCCGAACCCTCGGCGGGAGCGCCGCCACACTCCCAAGTGGCGCACTGCAGCAGTGCGCCACTGGGCTGGCCCTATACCTGATTTTTCATTTAAGAGATGAGAATGATAGCACAGTTAAATGTAGTGGTTAGAAAAAATAAAACAATTTAATTTTCATACCCAGAGAGTTAAGACTACACAAAAATTAGGTACAATAAGTACTCTTGGAATTTGAAGAAATCTTAGGGAGGGATTTGGACTTAACACGGAATTGGGATGTTCAAGACAGTTTTATCTGAATCTTACAGGACAAGGAGGCCCCAGTTGATTTCTGGGTTGTATATATTTGCTTGTGTTTTGCCTTGGAGTAATTCTCCAGATATTTTATGTTTTTACACAGGTGTAGATCTTGTCAGTCACCTATATTAACTTTATCAATTTCATAAGTGCTTCTTAAATAAATCTTTCTGACTTTTCTCACCCCTTGGTCCCTCTTTATTTTCAACACAGTATTATTAAGAAAACACATACACACACACACAGAAACCAATACTTTTTTTTTTTGTCCAGGATTCTGGCAAATCTGAAGATATTCCTGAGGAGGTAGCTGGAGCTAAACAATGATAAAGAGGTGTGTGTCCCCATGGAAGATTCAAGCCTGTCCAGCAGTGTTGATGTGGACAAAGGCTTTGCCATTGCCTTTGTTATACTTCTGTTTCTATTCCTTATAGTCACAATTCTTCGATGTGCCAAGTTGGTGAAGAATCCCTATGAGGCCAGTTCCACAACCACAGAGCCATCTCTGAGCTGAAGTATAATAAAACCAGTAGACTCCCCCTATAAGAGATTTGAAATCTTTTATACAGACTTTTATGATCCAGTCTTTATATTATTTCACCTTCCTATTTCTCAGCATTCTCACTCATGCATTTCACAATGGGCACATGAGGGAGAGTCAAGAATAATAAAAGGAGATGAAATACAAACCACTTTGTATCATTCTTATTTAGGGAAATGGTTCCTAAAGTGGGACAGAGACAGGGTAAGTTTATTGGCTAGAATAAAGCCACAGTTTCAGGCCAGCCCGTGGCTCACTTGGGAGAGTGCGGTGCTGATAACACCAAGGCCATGGGTTCGGATCCCATATAGGGATGGCTGGTTGGCTCACTGGCTGGGTGTGGTGCTGACAACACCAAGTCAAGGGTTGGGATCCCCTTACCGGTCATCTTTTAAAAAATTAAAAAAATAAAGCCACAGTTTCAATCCTCCAGTGTCTAATGTCCTTAGGATGGGACAGTGGGCCATAATTTTATGACATAATGTGACATAATATCATTATGCCTGGTAAGGCCTATCTGAAATTAGAGGCTCACCTAGAGGTGGCAGACTTGAGTGGTCCCTTTGGTTATACAAATGTAAGATCAGCAGGAACCAATTGTCCTGTTATAAGAGTCTAACAAGACCTTTTTAGTGTGTGAAGTTTTGCAAAATCTGCCCTGCTCAAGTGGATAGAACTCTGTGGTAGAGGGAGACTAATTTGCCTTTGGCAAATCCCTTAATTTCTCTGAGCCCAAATTTCCTCTTATATAAAGTAACATGTAGTGGGTTGAATGGGGGCCCTAAAAAGATATGTCCATGTCCTAACCCCCAGGACCTGTGAATGTGACCTTATTTGGAAAAAGGGTCTTCACCTTTGTAATGTAATTAAGTTAAGAATCTCAAGATAGACTCATCCTGGATTACCTAGGTGAGGCCTAAATCCAATCACAAATGCTATGAGTTGAATTGTGTCCCCCAAAGTTTCATGTATGCTCATGCTTTTGGTGTCATATTTAAGAAGCTTTACATTTAGTTCTTTGATCCATTTAGAGTTAATTTTTCTGTGTAATGTGAAGTAAGGATTTAACTTAATTCTTTTGCATGTGAGTATCCAGTTGTCCCAGCAGCATTTGTTTTCTTTCCCCATTGAATGTTCTTGGCACCTTGGTTGAAAATTACTTGGTCATAGATCCATGGGTTTACCTCTAAACTCTCAATTCTATTCCACTGAACTATATGTCCATCTTTATGCCAGTACCACACCGTTTTGATTACAGTAGCTTTGTATTGAATTTTGAATTTGGGAAGTATAAGTCCTTCTACTTTGTTTTTCTTTTTAGAATTGTTTTGGTGAGGGCCGGCCCATGGCTCACTCGGTAGAGTGTGGTGCTGATAACACCAAGGCCACGGGTTCGGATCCCTATATAGGGATGGCCGGTTCGCTCACTGGCTGAGCGTGGTGCTGACAACACCAAGTCAAGGGTTGAGATCCCCTTACCGGTCATCTTTAAAAAAAAAAAAAAAA
>NW_007726214.1:306083-309707 GCF_000696425.1 Galeopterus variegatus | reverse complement strand
ATCCCTATATAGGGATGGCCGGTTCGCTCACTGGCTGAGGCGGTGCGGGCGCAACACCGAGGGTTGCGATCCAGTTACCAGTCAGTAAAAAAGACAAAAAGGAAAAAAAAAACTGGAGGGAGGGAGAGAGAAAGAGAGGATTTACATCTTGATTTGATGAAAAGAAACTCAGGGCAAGGTGCAGTGCAGGTGAAAGCAGATTAGTATTGATGTCAGTACTTGAGGGCTACAGTATGTTTCCTCCAGGAACTCAGAAATTAATCTTTCCCCCACCTCTTAAAATAAGCTGCAAGACAAACTCATGATTAATGAGAGCATCAATATGAAGTCACCACAGAGTCACAGGCTTGACAATTATCTGACTTTCTCCAGTAACCTATCTAAAAAAAAAAAAAAAATGCATCGCTCGTGAGAAGTGAATCATCTGTGGAAGTAGAGTAAGAGGAACAACCTAAAGCAAACACACAGATTGAAGAGAGGGCAATTTAGCCATTGAACAGTAGAGTATTTCCAGTTCCAGTGGTCAGAACGTCCTTAGTGTGGAGATGCAGGGAGTTGCAGCCCACAGACCTTCGATCTGTCTGGTTTTACTGCTCACATTATCTCTGTTAATCTGATGTCCTTAAACATTCCTTTCACCCACCTCAAACTGGCAGGTTACAGGTCCAATTTGTCTGCAGAGAAGTTTTATTGGGCCAGAGCCCCTCCACTGTTGATCTACAGTGTGTGGAGGTGTGTGTTGGGGTTCTATATTTGTTTTTTGAATCAACGTTTTAAAATTATTTTTATAAAAGTAATACATGTACCTGGTAAAAAACATTTTTTTTCCAAAACCTCACCTAAGGATAAAAATGTGAAAAGTTCCTAGATCACTGCCTTATTTCCCATACCTTCTTTCCAATGGTAACTACTGTTAAGCTAGTTTGTTCTTGTATGTATGTATAGCTTTCCAAACATTTTCCCTTTCTTTTTAATGTAACATTTTTGAATAGGCTATCCATTTTCTCATTTTAAATTTCAAAAGGTACAAAATGGTGTACTGTGAAAATTGTTACTGTTTTAGGCCGTTTTGTGTTGCTATAACAGAAATACCTGAGACTGGGTAATTTATAAGGAAAAGAGGTTTATTTGGCTTATGATTCTGGGACAGCTGCATCTGGCATGGGCCTCAGGCTGCTTCTACTCATGGCGGAAAAGAGGCAGGCAGCCGGTGGATACAAGCAGATCACATGGCAAGAGGAAGCAAGAGAGAGAGAGAAGGTGCCAGGGTCTTTTTAAGCAAGGAGCTCTCGTGTGAACTAATAGAGCGAGAACTCACTCACTACCCGTCCTCCCCCAGGGACAGCATTAATCCATTCAAGAGGGATCCGTCATGACTCAATCAGTTTCCAACACTGCCGCATTGGAGATCAAACTTCCACGTGAGTCTTGGAGGGGACAACACATCCGAACTCCATCAGTTACCCTGCCCCCTTCAGCCTTCCATTTTCCCTCTTCAGAGACAACCATTGTTAGCAATTTCTTGTGTATCTTTCCAGTGATATTTTAGGTCTATGTAAGGAAAAAATGTATACTGTTGCCATTATTTACACAAATAATACCATGCTATATACCATGTTATGCAACTGAAGATCATTCCATATCAATACACAAAGAGCTTCCTTGGCTTTTTTTTTTAAACATAGGTGAAGAGTTTTTCATTATTTGGATATGCCATAATTTAACCACCCCTGCTAATAAAAATTTGCATTGTTTCCTAATCTTTTGCTTTTTCTAACAGTTGTAGAAGATAATTCAGCACTTATATCATTCAAAGGTATGCAAATTCACAGGTATGCAATTCAAAAGAAGTTGAATTATTGCTAATTTAAAGAGCAGTGCAGAATTTATAAAAATTTTGAATTTAGTTGCAAACATTTAAAATTCAGAAGCTTTCATACAAAATATGGATTTTAAGTTCAAATGAAAAATGGGAAGTTCTTTTTTTTTTTTTAAAAGATGACCGGTAAGGGGATCTTAACCCTTGACTTGGTGTTGTCAGCACCAC
The DNA here is from genome assembly GCF_000696425.1 of Galeopterus variegatus. Lineage (NCBI taxonomy): Eukaryota > Metazoa > Chordata > Mammalia > Dermoptera > Cynocephalidae > Galeopterus > Galeopterus variegatus. The sequence goes on along the minus strand of NW_007726214.1, from coordinate 307,660 downwards.
GCTCAGCCAGTGAGCGAACCGGCCATCCCTATGTGGGATCCGAACCCGGGGCCTTGGTGTTATCAGCACCGCACTCTCCCGAGTGAGCCACGGGCCGGCCCGGAAGTTCTTTTTTTAAAAAAAAAAAACATGACCAGTAACGGGATCTTAACCCTCGACTTGGTGTTGTCAGCACCATGCTCTTTGAAGTGAGCTAACTGACCATCCCTATATAGGGATCCGAACACGTGGCCTTGGTGTTATCAGCACTGCACTCTCCCAAGTGAGCCATGGGCCGGCCCTGAAAAATGGGAAGTTCTATCAATCTATAGCAAAGGACAAAAATTAGTTGGAGCTAAGTAGCAACTGTTCCTTGTAGGTGAGATGTACTTCCCAGGTAGCCACAGTCCTCACCCACCCCACTTTGCTCCTTTACATTAATTCCCTTATGCCTGCAAACCTTTGAGTTTTCAATCCCTGAAAACTTTTTTTTGATTCTGAAATCATTCAACAACCTTTGGATTATGATCTAATCTTTCTTGAGTCTGTCCGTAGGAAAAGGATCATTTGGCATACCAAGGTTTTGACCCCTGGGCTATGATTTCTCGCAGTCAAGTATTAGGTAGTGTGTTGGGCCGGCCCGTGGCTCACTCAGGAGAGTGCGGTGCTGATAACACCAAGGCCCCGGGTTCGGATCCCACATAGGGATGGCCGGTTCGCTCACTGGCTGAGCGTGGTGCTGACAACACCAAGTCAAGGGTTAAGATCCCCTCACCGGTCATCTTTTAAAAAAAAAAAAAGAACTTCCCATTTTTCATTTGAACTTAAAATCCATATTTTGTATGAAAGCTTCTGAATTTTAAATGTTTGCAACTAAATTCAAAATTTTTATAAATTCTGCACTGCTCTTTAAATTAGCAATAATTCAACTTCTTTTGAATTGCATACCTGTGAATTTGCATACCTTTGAATGATATAAGTGCTGAATTATCTTCTACAACTGTTAGAAAAAGCAAAAGATTAGGAAACAATGCAAATTTTTATTAGCAGGGGTGGTTAAATTATGGCATATCCAAATAATGAAAAACTCTTCACCTATGTTTAAAAAAAAAAGCCAAGGAAGCTCTTTGTGTATTGATATGGAATGATCTTCAGTTGCATAACATGGTATATAGCATGGTATTATTTGTGTAAATAATGGCAACAGTATACATTTTTTCCTTACATAGACCTAAAATATCACTGGAAAGATACACAAGAAATTGCTAACAATGGTTGTCTCTGAAGAGGGAAAATGGAAGGCTGAAGGGGGCAGGGTAACTGATGGAGTTCGGATGTGTTGTCCCCTCCAAGACTCACGTGGAAGTTTGATCTCCAATGCGGCAGTGTTGGAAACTGATTGAGTCATGACGGATCCCTCTTGAATGGATTAATGCTGTCCCTGGGGGAGGACGGGTAGTGAGTGAGTTCTCGCTCTATTAGTTCACACGAGAGCTCCTTGCTTAAAAAGACCCTGGCACCTTCTCTCTCTCTCTTGCTTCCTCTTGCCATGTGATCTGCTTGTATCCACCGGCTGCCTGCCTCTTTTCCGCCATGAG
>NW_007726214.1:303987-305856 GCF_000696425.1 Galeopterus variegatus | reverse complement strand
CAACACCAAGCCAAGGGTTAAGATCCCCTCACCGGTCATCTTTAAAAAAAAAAAAAAAAAAGTATTAGGTAGTGTGGTTTTGGTTTTCCAACGTATAAATGGATTACAGGAGTGAATGTGCTTAGCACACCAACATGAGTATTCCAGTTGGTGAACCAGTTATTTATTACTTTATATTGATAATGGCAAAAAACTGTCCACTACGATAATGTGTAAATTTTGATAATGTGAGTCATTTATGTCAGGGTCTGATCACCTATGACAAGAGTTAGTCTTCAGACCTTAGAAACAGAAAGCTAGCCTGGCTGTTTACTTCAGTTTGTTAGATCACAGCCTTGTAAAACCAAGGTCAAGGGTTTGGATCCCTGTATTGGCCAGCCACCAAAAATAAAAAGAAACAGAAGGCTAGAATTTGGCTTCTTAATTATTAAAGCCCTACCCTATGAAAACTACACAGCTCAAACCTGCCTTTCCTACAATACTCAAATTTTAGTGAATAAGTTACCTAGAGGTCTTATTAAAATTCAGGTTCTGATTCAGTATATTTTGAGTGGTACCAGAGATTTAAAATTTCTTTTTTTTTTTTTAAAAGATGACTGGTAAGAGGATCTTAACCCTTGACTTGGTGATGTCAGCACCATGCTCACCCAGTGAGCTAGCCAGCCATCCCTATATGGGATCCAAACCCATGGCCTTGGTGTTATCAGCACCACACTCTCCCAAGTGAGCCACGGGCCAGCCTGAGATTCAGAATTTCTAACTGTCAAGCTACGGCTAGGGCTCACAGACCCTTTAAGTCCATTGTACAGACTGGGTCACAAACCCCTCACACGCAGGTCTGCAAGCTAGGTAATAGGAAAAGATCCTGAGAGCCATGGGTAGAAAATTAATAGGCTTTATTCAGAGCTAGGAGCAGCTGCCCTAGTGGCCTCCCGGAGCCTTCTGAGGAGCAGGCAGCAGGCACCATGTATCAAAGCTGTTAAGTCTTTTATACTTAAGTCCATAACCCAGGACACCTGGGTGCCCATACACAATTACATTAGATTGGGCGCATGTAGATATTTACATCAAATGCTCGGCAAGATTCTCAACATCTGAGGGGCCTTGACCATTTTCCTATAGTTTCCCTACACTAACAAGCTCCCCGATTGAATAGCAAGGCCTTAGAAGGTATTTCTTGAGTCTCTCTGCTGATTTCTACAGGAGTGACCACTTGAGCCTTCTCAGGGCAATGAAGAAATCAGACTGGAATATAGCGCTCCAAAATAGCATCTAGTTTCTCTTCAACATTCCTCATTCCTCTACCCACCCAACCCCACTAGAAATCTGAAAGAACCTAACTAATAGAAATATAACTCAACCACAGCAGAACAAATATTTCCCCTCATTTATCATACATTATGGAGCATCACATGCAGGGAGCAGTGTATCCGTTGCTAGGGGAAACAAATATGATTAAAACAGGATCTCAGCCTTGAGCTGTTCACAAACCAGCAGAGGAAACAGAGACGTACGCTCACAAGTGGAATGAACTAACGTAATGAAAACATAAAGGCAGAAGTTAATTCTTCAGGGCATAAGTGATGGTCTAGGACAGTGATTCTTAAACTCTGGTCCCGGGACCAGTAGCACGGGCATCATCTGGGAAGATGTTAGGCATGCAAATTCCCAGACGCCACCCAAAACCATATCAGCAGTGGCGCTGGGGCAGCAATCTGTGTTTTTTGTTTTGTGGCTGGCTGGTTTGGGGATCCTTGGTGGTATAACACCAGGCGCTATCCAACTGAAGCAATCTGTGGGGTTTTTTTTGTTTTTTTTTTTTTTGTCTTTTTCCGTGTCCGGCAACAGATCGCAACCCTCAGTGTCGCC
>NW_007726214.1:290037-303096 GCF_000696425.1 Galeopterus variegatus | reverse complement strand
TCTCCAGAGTGCGCCACGGGCTCAGCCCAGAACTGTACTTTATTTATTTATTTTTTTGTCCTTTTTGAGACCGGCCGCACCGCGCTGAGACCGGCCGCACCGCGCTCAGCCAGTGAGCGCTGTGAGCGCACGGGTCATCCCTATATAGGATCCGAACCCGCAGCGGGAGCGCTCCTGCTCTCCCAGTGCCGCACTCTCCAGAGTGCGCCACGGGCTCAGCCCAGAACTGTACTTTATTTATTTATTTTTTTGTCCTTTTTGAGACCGGCCGCACCGCGCTGAGACCGGCCGCACCGCGCTCAGCCAGTGAGCGCTGTGAGCGCACGGGTCATCCCTATATAGGATCCGAACCCGCAGCGGGAGCGCTCCTGCTCTCCCAGTGCCGCACTCTCCAGAGTGCGCCACGGGCTCAGCCCAGAACTGTACTTTAGAACCCCATGTAGGACTGATCTACAATAAGCCTACCAATTTGGAGCTTATTTTGTCCTGGTAAGTAATAAAAGCTCAACAAAGGTAGTACAATAGGAAAAAAAAAAAAAAGAGAGAGAGAGAGAGAGAGAGAGAGAGAAAAGATATAATAAGCATTTCCAAATTAGGATAAACAAGCTATATTGAATAATGGTTCAAGACCACCAGCTGTACAGCTAAACTGCCTGGCTCTACCACTTTTTAGCTGTGTGGCTTTGGGGAATTTATGTAATTCTGCACCTCAGTTTCCTCATCTATAAAAAAGAGACTAATAATAGTTCTTACCTTATAGGATTATTGTGAGGATTAAACGAATTAATAACTGTAAAGTGCTTAGAACAGTGCCTTTTAGTGGTAAGCACCCAATAAATATTGTGTGTGTGTGTTTATAGAAGGTAATAGGTTTTAAATTTCTAGCTCAGGTTAGAAGATGATATCATGATGAGATGAGTTTGGAACATGCTAAACTTCAGATATCTAGAGGAACCCTTCACTTCTCTGTACCTCAATTCCTGATGTCTTAACAATTGGAAATAGATACTTAGCGTGGTCCCAGGAGACTGCTGGGCAGGTGAAATGAGCACAGGTGAAAATGTGGTCAGGAGGGGAGGATTTCAAGAACTTGATAGTCCTGGCTGCTTGGGCCCTGTTTCCAGCCTTACATACCGGTTCAGGTTCTGTTTAATACTTTGTTATTAAACTAGGTGCTTAGATTGAACAGGTAGCACACTTAGTGTAAAAACAGCTGAACAAATCAAAGCAATGCTGAGATACTATGATAGTCAATAGTGCTGGTTCATCACATACATCAGGTTCTGGAAGGAGGGTCTTCCAGAGATAAAACATGACTGCTCTTCCTGGCCCCCTTGTGATTGGGTGAACTTGTGATTCACTCAGGCCACTGAGTTGTAAATGAAAGTGACCTGAGTCACTTTGTCTGTGTGAGCCCCTCTACCATTCTCTATCTCTGGCATGACTACTCATCAGTTTGGGCTCCTGAGTAGCTATCATGAGCAGAGTTCCACTGTCAACCTTCTAGAGATGACTATGCAATGTGAGCAAGAAATACACCTTCTGTTTTAAGCTACTCAGATTTTGGAGTTTCCACAACATAATCTAGTCTATCTTGATATAGATACTACTTTCACACATATCAAATTCTTAAAAATGAAATAATTAACATCCAATCCTAATGAGGGTGTGGAGAAAATTTCAGAGATTTGCTAGTAGGAGTAATAATTGTTACATCATTTAGGAAAAGTAATTTGACAGGAGATTCTATTTAAATGAAAAAAAAAAGTGCGTTTCTTTTTACTCAGATTCCACTTGGAGAATCAGTTTTACAGAAACAAAGCAGTACTTCAAAAGGATGTTAATTTTTATTGTTGCATTATTTTTAGTGGCTAAAAACTAAAAACAATTTCTAAATATGGTTTAGCCATACTCTGAAGTATTGTGCAGCTGTCAAAAAGACAAGTTTTGTCTTTTTTGACTTCAGGGGATGCCCACATGTTATCAGCACCGCACTCTACCGAGTGAGCCACGGGCCGGCCCTCGGGATGCCCACATGTTAAAACAAAACAAAAAATCTATATACAGAACATAAACTTGTAGGTACAAGCCTAGAAAGCTAAACTGTTTTACCTCAAAGGAGTGGGGTGGTAAGTGATGGGGAAGAAGAGGATATTGTCACGTTTTTCTTTCTTTTTTTTTTTTTTTCTAAAAGATGACCGGTAAGGGGATCTTAACCCTTGACTTGGTGTTGTCAGCACCACGCTCAGCCAGTGAGCGAACCGGCCATCCCTATATGGGATCCGAACCCGGGGCCTTGGTGTTATCAGCACCGCACTCTCCCGAGTGAGCCACGGGCCGGCCCTGTCACGTTTTTCTTATTACAACTTAATAGCCTCCGTCTTGTTATCCTTTGATATCCTTTACAATTTTAACATAAAAACAAAATCAAGTAAAATCTAAACCTAAGACTGTCTGCCGACTAAGTCTTCACACAATAAACGTAGCATTGCGGCGACTAGTGGGGGATGGTGGAAAAGGCGGAGCTTCTGTGATATACTCCTGACCACGCCTACTTTGTCTTGTCAGTTGCTTTTCACGTGTGCCCTGGAAGGCCCTGCCTTAACGCATGCGTAGTCACCTTAGTTTTGGTCGCCTCCGAGAGGCGTCCAGCAACTGGATTTGACCCCATCAGGCTACCGTCGCGGTGACCGGAACGACACTAGAGGTTTGCTTCCGGGTGTCTCTTTTGCTTTCTCTCCCCTTGCTCCCTTTTCCCTTCGGTTTCGCTCTTTCCAGTCGAGGCCGACCCTTGAGTTGTGAGTCTGGAGTCTGGTTGATGAAACAGAGCCGTTGTAGCTGGAAGCAGGGAGGTGTGGGGAGTACTATCAGTTGAGGTATTTGGAGACCAAGGGCTTATCTGGGATATTTTGCTTGTGGGATGAGGTCGGACGAGGGTGGGAAGGAAGTCTTCCCTGAGAGAGGAGCGTGGGCGGGGCTGAGCCGGGTTTGCGTAGGAGTTGGACGCACCCTTATAATGGGTAGGACGGGAGTGGGCCGGTGTCTGGCAAAGAAAAATGGAGGCGCTGAGAACTGGCATCAGGTCGCACGGCATTCTGGCATCAGCTTCTCTTTAACCGTTTAATCAAAAAAGCATTTAACATGAATGTGTGGGTTATTTGGATTGTGGATATTAGGTGGCCACTTTTTATTCCCAGATTGCTTTACTTCCCTTTACTTTGGGGAAACTTTTTGCTACAGTTTTTGTGTGTTTAAATATTGTAAACGTTTTGTTCTTTTTTTTTTTTTTTTTTTTTTTTTTAAATATTGAAAACGTTTTAAAAATAAATTTCCACATGGAATAAAGGATTAAGGGGAACAAATAATGAAAGAAAAAACACTGAATTATTGAATATAGGTCAACTCCCTCCCCAGGTGTGGTTGCGGGGGGACGGGGGGGTATTCAAATTAGGCATAACATAGGCAAAGATTTATCTCCTTAGTCAAATAAGGAATTCATTAGATTACAGAAATTTCTTTGTCTCTTAGAAAAAGATTGTAGATTTTTTCTCTTCAGTTTCCTAAAACATTATTTTCAGTAGCTCTCTGTTGCATAATGAATGTTCTCCATGCCTTCTTAAACTTAAATCCTATTCAGGCCTGTTAGTCTACAGCAGAAGATGAGAACTCTACAAAATCTCAGCATCAGATTCTGGGGAATGAGGAGAGAGAACACAGACTATTTGAGTAACAGGGAGCAGAGTAGGAATGAATTTTTATTAGGGGACTTAAATTCTTTGTCAATTGTGGTTATAATAACTCTAAAGTAATTTTACTTTTCTGTTCCACACAGAGGACAAAAGCATGTCCTCCCTCCCTGGGTGCATTGGTTTGGATGCAGCAACAGCTATGGTGGAGTCTGAAGATATAGCAGAGCTGCAACAGACCGTGGTTGAGGAGCTGGGTATCTCTATGGAGGAACTTCGGCAGTACATCGATGAAGAACTGGAAAAGATGGAATGTGTACAGCAACGCAAGAAGCAGCTAGCAGAGTTGGAGACATGGGTAATACAGAAAGAATCTGAGGTGGCTCATGTTGACCAGCTCTTTGATGATGCATCCAGGTGAGGACTGCGTGGGAAATAGAAGGAAATCTCTTCACTGGCAGACATTTTTAGAATATAATTGTTCTTGGGCTGGGCCCGTGGCTCACTTGGGATAGTGTGGTGCTGATAACACCAATGCCACAGGTTCGCATCCCTATATAGGGATGGCTGGTTAGCTCACTTGGGAGAGCGTAGTGCTGGCAACACCAAGTCAATGGTTAAGATCCCCTTACCGGTCATCTTTTTTTTTTTTTTAAAGATGACCGGTAAGGGGATCTTAACCGTTGACTTGGTGTTGCCAGCACTACGCTCTCCCAAGTGAGCTAACCAGCCATCCCTATATAGGGATGGCTGGTTAGCTCACTTGGGAGAGCGTAGTGCTGGCAACACCAAGTCAACGGTTAAGATCCCCTTACCGGTCATCTTTAAAAAAAAAAAAAAGAGGACCGGTAGGGGGATCTTAACCATTGACTTGGTGTTGCCAGCACTACGCTCTCCCAAGTGAGCTAACCAGCCATCCCTATATAGGATCCGAACCCGTGGCCTTGGTATTATCAGCACCGCACTCTACCGAGTGAGCCACGGGCCAGCCTCGGTCATCTTTATTTTATTTTATTTTTATTTATTTATTTATTTTTTTTCAAAAGGATGACCGGTAAGGGGATCTTAACCCCTGACTTGGTGTTGTCAGCACCACGCTCACCCAGTGAGCGAACCGGCCATCCCCATATGGGATCCGAACCCGTGGCCTTGGTGTTATCAGCACCGCACTCTCCCGAGCAAGCCACAGGCCGGCCCCAGCCTCGGTCATCTTTAAAAAAAAAAAAAAGAAAGAAAAAGAATGTAATTGTTCTTGACATTGTACCAAGTACTTTATACTGTACAAAGTACAGATGTGCATAACCTTACTCTTCAAAGTTTATGGTCAAAAATATGACCTCACAATCACCCATATGGAGAATTTTCATCTATCAGAGGCTAATATATGATCAGCAGTAGGGGAGTCTAAGTCCTGTACTCTAGTAGTTTAGAACAATTGCTTTATTTCCCTACTAAGATCATCCAAAGAGTGAGGATTATAAAGAGTTGCTGTCTTATGTAACCATGGAGCATTAATAAGTTTCTAAACTCTCAGATTTGTTTCTGGTGCCCTAGTTGTCACTTAGAATACATTTTCAAGTAACAAGGTGAATAATGAGGTAAGGTTGAAAGTGCTGTACTTTGGGCTTATTTTGGATTTTTGAAGAAATAGCCTTGAAATCAACCCACTATTTAAAACATTTTTCTATAGGAAAAGCATTCTAACTTCTAAACAGAGACACTTTGGAATATGGCCCATGTAATTTAAGTACAGTCTATACTTAAATATATATGAATGTTGGGGCCAGCCCATGGCTCACTTGGGAGAGTGTGGTGCTGATAACACCAAGGCCACAGGTTCAGATCCTATATAGGGATGGCCAGTTAGCTCACTTGGGAGAGCATGGTGCTGACAACACCAAATCAAGGGTTAAGATCCCCTTACCAGTCATCTTTAAAAAAAAAAAAAATGCTAATGGTTCCTACATCTCTACCTCAGCTGGCTTTGACCTTTTCTACATGTGTTCCAATATTAGGGCAGTGACTAATTGTGAGTCTTTGGTGAAGGACTTCTATTCCAAGCTGGGACTACAATACCGGGACAGTAGCTCTGAGGATGAAGCATCCCAGCCTACAGAAATAATTGAGATTCCTGATGAAGATGATGATGTCCTCAGTATTGATTCAGGTAAGGGATGAGGCTTTGGATAGGAAAGTCTCAGGATTGAAGTTGAAACACTGGAAGATGAACAGATACAAGATCATAGAAAAGAGGAAAAATTGTCACCAACTCCATATTCCAAACTGCCTGACTTTGCTATTACAGAAAAAAATGCAGCATTGTTAGTATCATAGATACCCCTTATATGCTACACCTTAATTACTTTACCCTCCTTTCCCCTTTCTGTGTAACCTCTATTCTGAATTCCCTTGCTTTCCTTTATAGGTAACATTAGCACCAGTGTATGTATACCAAAACAATAGTTTGGGCTTTTGTTTTTTTTCTAATTGTTTAATAGTTTTACTAAAGTATTATTTACGTTAACATACATGTATCCATTGTAAGTGTGTGATTTGAGTAATCCAACTTTAGAACACTTTGCATCACCCCAAAAAGTTATCTCATGCCTATTTGCCATCCATCTCCATTTTCACCCCCAACAACCACTGATCTGCATTCTTTCTCTATAGTTTTGCTTTTTCTAGAAATTTCATATAAATAGAGTCATACAATATGTAATCTTTTGTGTCTGGCTTCTGTCAGTTAATATTTTTGAAGCTCATCCGTGTGTTGCATGTATCTGTAGTTAGTTTGGTCTTTTTTTTGGTGAATAATATTCAATTATATGGCTATACTATGTGTTTTGATCTACTCCCAAATTGATAAACATTTGGATTATTTCTAGTTTTGCCTATTACGAGTAATGCTGCTGTGAACATTTATGTATAAGTCTTTGTATGGGCATTATGTTTCATTTTTCTTGGGTATTTCATCAAGGAGTGGAATTGCTAGGTCTTATGGTAAGTATATGTTTGACTTTTTGAGAGACTTCCAGACTGTTTTGCAAAGTGGTTATACCATTTTACATTCTCACTAGAAAAGTAAGCATTCCAGTTTCTCTGCATCCTTGTCAGTAGTTGGTATTGTTAGTTTTTTATATTTGCCATTATAGTTGGTGTATGGTGGTATTATATTGTTGTTGTAGTTTGCATTTCCCTAATGACTAGTGACGTTGAGCATCTTTTCATGTACTTATTTGCTGTTTATGCATGTTCTTTGGGGAAATACCTATTCAAGTCATTTGCCTTTTTTTTTTTTTTTTTTTTTTTTAATGTGACCGGTAAGGGGATCGTAACCCTTGGCGTGGTGTCGCCCGCACCGCGCTCAGCCAGTGAGTGCACTGGCCATTCCTATATAGGATCTGAACCTGCAGCCTCGGCGCTCCCAGTGCCGCACTCTCCCGAGTGTGCCACAGGGTCGGCCCAAGTCATTTGCCTTTCTAAAAAATTTGAATTGTCTTTTTCATACTGACTTAGATGACATATACTATTGGTACAATTCATTTATCATATTTATTGTATAAATATTTTCTCTCAGATGTAGCTGGTCTTTTTATTTCCTTAATGGTTTCTTTTGAAGAGTAAAAGTTCTTAAGGTAAGGGTTGAGGGTTGTCTTGCTATGGCTATCCAGTTGTTCCACCACCATCTGTTGAAAAGACTATCCTTTTGGTCTTTTCATCAAAAATCAACCAACCAGTCAGTAAGAGAGTTTATTTCTGTGTTCTATTCTGTCATATTGATCTAAATATCTGTCTTTATACCAGCACCATACTGTTGTAATTACTGTAGCTTTATGATAAGTATTGAAATCAGTTAGTGCAATAAATTTGGAGAAATCTATTTGTATTTCATATATATTCCATACAAATTTTAGGATCAGCTTGTCAGTTTCTACCAAAAAATAAATTGCTAGGATTTTTTTTTTTTTTAAAAAGATGACCGGTAAGGGGATCTTTACCCTTGACTTGGTGTTGTCAGCACCACGCTCACCCAGTGAGCTGACCGGCCATCCCTATATGGGATCCGAACCCGGGGCCTTGGTGTTATCAGCACCGCACTCTCCCGAGTGAGCCACGAGCCGGCCCAATTGCTAGGATTTTTAATAGGGACTATTGAATCTAGAGATCAATCTGGGGAGTGTGGCCTTTTTAACAACATTGGTTCTTCTAATCCATGAACATGGTATATCTCTCCATTAATTTAGGTCTTTAATTTCTCTCAGCAATATTTTCTAGTCTTGCACTTTTTTTTTTTTTTAAAGATGACCGGTAAGGGGATCTTAACCCTTGACTTGGTGTTGTCAGCACCACGCTCAGCCAGTGAGCGAACCGGCCATCCCTATGTGGGATCCGAACCCGGGGCCTTGGTGTTATCAGCACCGCATTCTCCCGAGTGAGCCACGGGCTGGCCCAAGTCTTGCACTTTTTAATTAAATTTATTCCTTAGTATTTTTAGTGCTAATGTGAGTGGGATTATTTGGGGATTATTTTCTTAATTTCATTTTAGCATTGTTTGTTGCTAGTATATAAAAATACAGTTAATTTTTATGTATTAGTCTTGTAGCCTGTGACCTTATTAAGTTCACTTATTAGTTCTAGAAACTTTTAGTTGATTCATTAGAATTTTCTAAAACTAAATTATACAAATAAGGTCAGTTTTATTTCTTCCTTTCTAATCTGTATATCTTTTCTTTTTCTTGTCTTGTACTCACTAGAACCTCCAGTATAACGTTCAATAAAATTTTGAGAACAGATATGTTTTCTTTGTTCCTGATCTTAGCATGAAGGCATTTGGTCTTTAATGATTAATTATGATGTTAGCTGTACGTTTTTATAGATGCCCTTTATCAGGTTGAGGGAAGTCCCTTCTATTTCTGGTTTACTAAGAGTTCTTATCATAGCTGCATTTGATTTTGGATTTTGTCAGCTGCTTTTTCTGTATCATCCTCATATGATTATATGGCTTTTGTCCTTTATTCTATTAATAGGGTATATTAGTCCATTTCTGTCACTTATAACAAAATACTTGGAACTGGGTGGTTTATAAAGAAAATTAAATTTATTGCTTATGGTTTCTGAGGCTGGGAAATCCACAGTCCAGGGAACACGTCTGGTGAGGGTCTCAGTGGTGGTGACAGTGACATGGCAAAAAATGGCAGAGCAGACAGAGACTAACCTCATATGCTCTTCTTTTAAAGCCCTCAGAACCATACCCCTGACGACCGTTATTAATCCATTCACTATGGCATGATCCTATAGTCTAATCACCTCTTCAACACCCCACCTTTCAATTACCATAGTAGAATTTCCCACCCTCAACAGTTCAGTGGGAATCAAGCATAGGGTTATCACAATAATTGTTTTTTGGATTTAAACCATTATATTCCTGGAATAAACCACCCTTGGTCTTGATATATAATTATTTTCATACGTTGCTCAATTGGATTTGGAATATTTTGTTAAGAATTTTTGCATCTGTGTTCACAAAGGGCTTTTGGTTTATAGTTCTATTGTGATGTCTTTTTTTGTTTTGTATCAGGGCAATGTGGGCATTATAAGATGAATTGGGAAGTGTTCCCTCCTCTGAGTTTGTGTGAAATGATATTATTTCTTCCTTAAATGTTTGATGAACTCAGCAGTGAGGCTATTATGGCCTGGACTTTTCTTTGTGGAAAGATTTTTTTTTTCTTTATTTTTTCTTTATAAGTGAATAGATTTTTTAAAATAAACTTTTTATTTTGGAATAATTTTAGATTTACAGAAAAACTGAAAAGCTAATACAGAGGGTTCCTGCATACCTTTCATTCAGTTTCTCCTCGTGTTAATATGTCATATTATCATGGTACGTTTGTCAAAACCAAGAAGCAAACATTGGTACGTTACTCTTTTTTTTTGGCAGCTGGTCAGTGTGGGGAATGCATTACTTTTATCTAAACTCCAGACTTATTCAGTCCTTGGACTTTTACTATTCTACTTTTACTATTCTTACTAATCCAAGATACCACATTGGATTTATTGTGGGAAAGTTTTTAATCACTAATTAATTTTCTTTACCTGATATATATCTATTAGATTTTCTGTTTCCTCTCCAGTTAGTTTTGGTAATTTGTGTCTTTCTAGGAACTTGTCCATTTCATCTGAGTTGTCTCATTTATTGGCATAAAGTTGTTCATGGTATTCCCCGTTGCACGTTTCTCTTGGCCATGGGTGTCTCAGGAGGCAGGACTACACGTAGCCTCTGCCAGGAGTCCCTACCCTGCCAAGAGAGTGCAGTGAGTTGAGTTTCTCAGGACGCACCTGAGATTGGGACTGCCACCTAGGGAGGTGGGCAACCAGAAACCGGACACAAAGATCCGGGACTTAGCGCATGCACTAAGCAACTTTATTCTCTGCAAGTATGCATTATATATGTTTTAGCCAGCTGTAAACCCTTCCCATCCCTCCCCGTCTCCTAGGCAACCCCATAGGGAGTCTGTGGTTTGTGGTAAAGCCTTGCAAATTCTTGCTGACACAGTTTTTTTGCTGCATTCTTACTGACACCATCTCAATCCTGTATAACAGCAGTGACTCCATCTTTAATATGTGTTCTCCTACATTTTCCTCCACCCCGTGATCCTTTTAATTTTTCTACGTTCTGTAGTGATGTTCCTTCTTTCATTCATAATATTGGTTTTTTGGATCTTTGTTTTTGGGAGGTTTTTTCCCCATTGGTTAGACTAGCTGAGGTTTATCAGTTTTGTTGCTGTTTTTCAAAGAACTAGTTTTTGGATTCATTGATTTATTTTCTCTACTGTTTTGTGTTTTATTGATTTCTAATCTCATCTTTATTATTTTCTTCCTTCTGATTACATGGGTTTGATTTGTTCTTTTTCTAGCTTCTTAAAGCAGAAGCTTACCTTGTTGATTTTAGACCTTTTGTCCTTTCTAATATAAGCATTTAAAGCTATAAATTTCCTTTAAGCATCATTTTACTGCATCTCTTAAATATATATATGTTGTCTTTTCATTTTCATTCAACTTGGCCTCATTTTAAATTTCTCTTGTGGTTTTTCTTTGACCAATGGATTATTTAGAAATTTTCTAAATATTTGGGGATTTTCCAGATTTCTTTCTGTTGTTAATTTTTAATTTAATTGTGGTCAGAGAGCATTCTTTGTATGATTTCAGTCCTTTCAAATTTATTTAAATTTTTATTATGGCCATTAGGCCATATATTTTCTCAATATTTTCTATACTTGAGAATGTTCCATGTGTGCTTGAAAAGAATTTCTATTCTGCTGCTGTTGGATTTAGTATTCTATAAATGTTGGTTAGGTTAAGTTGGCTGATAGTGTTCAAGTCTTCTATGTCCTCATTGATTTTCTGTCTGCTTGTTCTAACAGTTGGAAAGGAGTTTTGAAATCTTCAACTAAAATTGTTAAATTGTCTGTTTCTTTTAGTTCTGACAGTCTTTGCTTCGTGTGTTTTCAGGCTCCATTGTTATAATTGTTTGTAATTCTTTTATCTTCCTGATATATGAACCTTTTTATCATTATAAAATACCGTTCTTGTCTGTAATAACATTCCTGTTTTAAAGTCTGCTTTTTCTGATACTAACATAATTTTTACATTTCTGTTATGGTTACTATGCATGGTGAATCTTTTTCTGTTCTTTTACTTTCAACCTGTTTTTCTCTTTGAATTTGGTGTATCTCTTGTAGACAGTATATAAGGGGTCTTCACAAAGTTCATGGAAAAATTCGTATTATCTTTCTTTTACATTTCTGTTATGGTTACTATGCATGGTGAATCTTTTTCTGTTCTTTTACTTTCAACCTGTTTTTCTCTTTGAATTTGGTGTGTCTCTTGTAGACAGTATATAAGGGGTCTTCACAAAGTTCATGGAAAAATTCGTATTATCTTTTAGTTCCATTTTTCCATGAACTTTTTGAAGTACCCTCATATAGTTGCATCTTATCTTTTTTTTAATTATTAACTCCATTTGCACAATCTGCCTTTCAATTACGGTGTTAAGTCCTTTAATAGTTAATATGAATTCAAAGGGGTAGACTTACATCTGCCATTTTGCTCTTTTTTCCCACTGTGTCTCATGTCTTTCATATTCATCTGTTCCTTCTTTATTGCCTTCTTTGTATCAAACAAATGTTTCAGTAAATCATTTTAATTCCTCTTTTTTTTTTAGCTTTTTACTAAGTGGTTGCACCTTTAATTAATCATAATCTATTACAAGTTAATATTGACTTAATTCTGGTAAAATATAGCAGCTTTAAACTGGCATAGTTTCTACTTTTACTCTTCCTGTGTGGTACTGTTGTCAAATATCACATCCACATATGTTTAAAGCCAGCAATTTAGTGTTATAATTTCTTCTTTAAGCAATCTTATGTTTAAAGACGGTAAGAGAAGAAAAGAGGAAATATATATATTTACCCAAGTGTTTACCATTTCTGTTTCTCTTCCTTCCTTCTGGTGGATGAGTTACTATCTAGTGACATCCTTTGGATTTCCTTTAATATTTCTTGTGGCCCTGTACCAGCCAGCCACCAAAATATATATATATATGTATATTTCTTGTGGTGCACTCATGCTAACAGTGAATTCTCTTAGTCTTTGTCAATCTGGGATATAGAATTCTTTTTTTTTTTTTTTAAAGATGACTGGTAAGGGGATCTCAACCCTTGGCTCAGTGTTGTCAGCACCATGCTTAGCTAGTGAGCAAACCGGCCATCCATATATAGGATCCGAACCTGTGGCCTTGGTGTTATGAGCACCGCACTCTACCAAGTGAGCCACGGGCCGGCCTTGGGATATAGAATTCTTGATTGACAGTTTTCTTTCAGCACTTCAAATACGCCATTGGAGTGCCTTCTAGCCTTCACTATTTTTTTTTTTTCCTTTTTGTCTTTTTTCGTGACCGGCAACGGATCGCAACCCTCAGTGTCGCGCCCGTACTGGACCGGGACCGGCAACGGGATCACAACCCTCGGTGTTGCACCCGCACCTCGCTCAGCCAGTGAGCGGCCGGTCTGTATGTGGGATCCGAACCCTCGGCGGGAGCGTCGCCGCACTCCCAAGCGGCGTACTGTAGCAGTGCGCCACTGGGCCGGCCCTAGCCTTCACTATTTTTGATGGAAAGTCAGATGAAATTATATTTTTGTACCCTGTAATTTTTGTCTTACTGTTTTTAAGATTTTCTTTTTGTCTTGCAAGTAGTTTGACTAGGATGTGTCTAGGTATACTTCTCTCTGTATTTATTCTACTTGAGGTTCATTGAATTCTTGGACCTGTAGATTCAAGTTTTTCATCAAATTTGAAAGTGTTTTAGCTGTAATTC
>NW_007726214.1:271163-289162 GCF_000696425.1 Galeopterus variegatus | reverse complement strand
ACAACCCTCAGTGTTGCGCCTGTACTGGACTGGGACCGGCAACGGGATCACAACCCTCGGTGTTGCACCCGCACCTCGCTCAGCCAGTGAGCGGCCGGTCTGTATGTGGGATCCGAACCCTCGGCGGGAGCGTCGCCGCACTCCCAAGCGGCGTACTGTAGCAGTGCGCCACTGGGCCGGCCCTAGCCTTCACTATTTTTGATGGAAAGTCAGATGAAATTATATTTTTGTACCCTGTAATTTTTGTCTTACTGTTTTTAAGATTTTCTTTTTGTCTTGCAAGTAGTTTGACTAGGATGTGTCTAGGTATACTTCTCTCTGTATTTATTCTACTTGAGGTTCATTGAATTCTTGGATCTGTAGATTCAAGTTTTTCATCAAATTTGAAAGTGTTTTAGCTGTAATTCTTTGTATGTATATTTTTCTGTCCCTTTTTCTCTCCACTTGCTTTCTGGGATTCCCATTACACATATGGTGGGACACTTGACATTATCCCACAAGTCTCTGAAGCTTATTTTTCTTTAATCTTCTCTCTGTGCTTTGAATTGGATAACTTCTCTAAATAGGTATCTGTAGTGTAGCTTGCTGATTCTTTCTTCTGCTGTTTTAAATCTGCTACTTAGCCCCTTTCATGAATGTTTCATTTCATTTTTTATATTTTCAACTCTGGAATTTCCAGAATAAATAACTCTGGTTATTTATTTTGTAGTTTCAATTTCTCTCTTGAGATTTTCTGTTGTTGACTAAGTGTTAGCATATTTTTCTTAAAATCTTTGAACATATTTCTGTATTGGACCTTTTCAAAAATTTTAAAAAATAATCTTCAAACCTGATTTCCTGTAGTTCTTTGAGCATATTTGTAAATTGAATATCTTGGCCCACTCAGAATCAGTTTCTATTTACAGAGTTTTATGTCCTGAATGTAGGTCCACTTTGTTTCTTTACATGTCTCATAATTTTTGTTGGAAATTGAATATTTAGATAATGTAGCAATTCTGAATTTTCTTTTATTGAGAATTCCTGTTTTTCTTCTCTTTTCTTTTCTTTCTTTTTTTAAAGTAATTTTCCTGGACTTAACTGCTGAGTCTATCTTCCCTGCAGTGTGCAGCTACTGATGTCTATTTTCAGTTTTTTTGTTTTAACTTTTTATTTTTTAGCTTTTCTCTTATGTGTTGACCCTTTTTTTGCATAGTTTAGCCAATGAGTTTTATAAGTTTTATAGCAGTATGGGAAATGCATTCACCGTTGCATTTAGTCCTCAGTCTTCCCTTGGCTTTGGCTCTTTTACCAGGCTTTCTTGGGTATTCTCTGCATGTGCATGTAGTTTTTCTTTAAAATGCCTGTTTATGACTTTTGCTCATTTTGTAACGCTTTTGGTCTTTTTTTTTATTCATAGGAATGCTTTATATGTTCTAATTACTAATCCTTTTCAGTTATGAGTTGTAAATATCACTCCCAGTTCATGATTTATCTTTACTTATTATGGTATTTTTTGAGAAACGATTCTAATTTTAGCAGTTTCCTTTATGGCCATTGCTTTTCAGACCCTTTGTTGTCCTGAGGCTATGAAAATCTTATTCTGTATTGTCTTTTGAAAGTTTTATAGTTTTGTCTTTCACATTTAGGTCTTTAATCCAACTGGGATTTATTTTCTGTGTAGTATTTAAGGTAAAGATCCACTTCTTTTTTTTATATGGTTATTAACCAATTTTCTAGCACCATTTATTGAAGTTCCCTTCTCACTGATCTACATTGCTTGCTGTGTCATAAATTATCTCCATATATATGTGTGGGTTTCTGAACTGTCTATTTTGTTTCATTGGTCTGTCATTTCTCCCTATATCAATTCTATACTATCTTTTTTTTTTTTTTTTTTTTGATGTCTGGCTAGTATGGGAATTCGAACTCTTCATCTATACTATCTTTATAACTGTTGCTTTATAAGTTTTTAAATCTCTTAGCTCCAATAACCTGACTTTGTTGTTCTTCTTTACAAATGTCTTGGTTCTTTTTAACCTGTTATGCTTATGTATGTGTTTTGAGAGTCAGCTTGTCATGTTCCCCACTCCTTTGCACCCTATCCCCCAAAAAACTAAAACTATTGATATTATTAAACTCACTCTGTTTAATTCTTCTACACAAAAGATCATTTATTTAGTTCCTTAACATTTTTTCAATAAAGTTGATTAATTTTCTCCACAGAAGGCTTGCACATATTTTGTCGGATTAATTCTAACTACTTTACCATTTTCAGTAGCCACAAAAATTATCTTTTAGAAAAAATTACGTTTCGGGCCGGCCCGTGGCTCACTCGGGAGAGTGCGGTGCTGATAACACCAAGGCCACGGGTTCGGATCCTATATAGGGATGGCCGGTTAGCTCACTGGCTGAGCGTGGTGCTGACGACACCAAGTCAAGGGTAAAGATCCCCTTACCGGTCATCTTTTTAGAAAAAAAAGAAAAGAAAAGAAAAGAAAGAAGAGTGGGTTGGTGGCAAAGTGAGTGGGTTAAGGGGGGAATGGCTGCCAGAGCAAACGTGACCATAAAGTGAATGTGATTCAAGTCGACGAAGCGCATGGACAAAAATGCTTCCTGTGGCCAAATTGGGGCGATGTCTCTTTCCACTCCAGTGTAGAACAAACCTAAAAACCGTCCTTGGGACAGAAGTAAGGAAGTAGAAAGAAAAAATTACATTTCTATTTGCTGCTAGTGTATAGACATGCAATTGACTTTTGCATATCAATTTTTGTATCTGACATCCTTATTATATCTGTGCATTCAGTTAGATTTTCTATGTAGACTGTCATCTGTAAACAATGGCAGTTTTTCTTTATAAAAGATAAGTCTTTTGTTTTTCTTATACTAGATGGGACCTTTAATGTTAAATGGGAGTCGTGGGCTTTCTTGTCTTGTAGCTTATTTTAAAGGGAATGTTTTCAACTTCTTACCATTAAGCTTGATTCCTTGTTACGCATTTTTGTAGATCTATTTTATCAGATAATAGAACTTTTTTTCTATTCTTAATTTGCTGAAGGTTTTTATCATGAGTAGATATTGATTTTATTCAACATACTTTTTAAATCTAATAAGATAATTGTGAATATTTCCCTTTAAATCTAATAATGCAGTGAATTACAGTAATCTGTTTTCAGATATTACACCAACCTTATAATCCTTGGATGAATCCAACTTGAATATGATAGTATCCTTTTTAAACATTGCTGGATTTAGTATGCTGTTATCTTGCTTAGGATTTTTGCATCTTTACTTCTGTGACAGAGATAGGTATATAATTTACTTTTTTTGTACCATCCTTGTATGGTTTTAGTATTGCAATTTCGGTGGCTTTGTAGAATGAGATAGTATTTCTTCTTTTGATTCTTGGGAAGTGTTTGCAAGATTGGAATTATCTGTTCCTTGAATGTTCAATAGAATTTGCTTTTAAAGCCATCTAGGTCTCTATTTTCTTTGTGCAAAGCTTTTTGCTTTCCTTAAGTGAATTTTGGTAATTTTTAATTTTCTAGTAATTTATCTGTTTTTGTCTAAATGTTTAATTTATTGGCATAAAGTTTTTGCTTATATTTTTTAGGAGAGCTTGACATTTAATTCAGGCCTTTCGCGCAGATCATTATCTTGATCACTTTGAACTGATGTCTCCTATCTAACACCTACTCTGCTCCTCACATCTTAGCTTAGTGACGTGACCTCTAATTAATATCTGTAGGAATTTTGTGTACTACAATTCTAGTTTCATGGTGATTCTATTCAGACCCACATGTGATACATAAATTTGTTTGTTGTAGCATTTTTTGTTACCATATATAATCGATAATAGCCCAAGTGCTTATCAATACGTACTAAATTAAAAATATATGGTATCACCATTTGTATTAGTCCATTTCTGTTGCTTATAACAGAATACCTGAAACTAGGTAATTAACAAAGAAATAAAATTATTTCTTACAGTTCCAGAGACTGGGAAGTCCAAAGTACAGGGAACACATCTGGTAGTAGCATTTTCCTAGTGATGACTATAGCAATACAGGGTGTCACATGGTGAATGGATTGAGCAAGAGAGCTAACCTGCTCACTCGCTGTCCTTATAAAGCCATTAGAACCACACCTATTACTTCATGAATGGATCAGTCCATTCACCAGGGTACAGTCCTTGCAATATAATCACCTCTAAGGCCTCACTTTCTAGTTACCATAATAGGATTTCCCACCCTCTTAACAGTGTCACAGTGGGGATTAAGTTTCTAATACTGAAACTTTGGAGGACACATTCAACCCATAGCATCATCCAAGAGATCATTATTCAGCCATTTAAAAAATAAGAGAGGGTTAACTCAGTTGATTAGAACACAGTGTTATAACACCAAGGTCCAGGGTTCTATCCTTATACTGCCCAAAGAAAAAAAAAGGGCAAACATAGATGAACCTTGAGGACATAATGCAAAGTGAAATAAGCCACTCACAAAAAGACTAGTGTTGTATGATTCCACTTATATGAGATACCTAGAATAGTCAAATTCATAAAGACAGAAAGTAGAATGGTGGTTGCCAGCGACTGGGGGGAGGGGAGAATGGGAAGTTATTGTTTAATGGGTGTAGAATTTCAGTTTTATAAGATGAAAAGAGTTCTGAGATGGATGGTGGCTGTGGTTGCACAACAATGAATCTACTTAATACTACTGAACTGTGTATTTAAAAATGGTTAGGATAGTAAATTTTATGTTATATGTATTTTTCCAATAAAAAAGTTAAGAAAAAATAAAAAATCTATAGGTACAAGTAGGGAATACTTTCTGAGATATTTTAAGTTTGGAGATAAAAAGCAGCATTAAAAACTGCATGTGGAGTATAAGTAAAAGGTTGGAGGCAGGGGGAGAATACAAATGTGCATTTACTTAAATTTATAGACTATCTTTGGCCACAAAAGAAAGTGATAATATTGGTTGTTTCTGAGGAGAGTAACTAGAAGCAGTGGTGGGAGGGAGACGTATTTCACTGTGTGTCCTTTGATAGTGTTTGGATTTTTTGACCACATGAATGTATTTTAAAAGTAAAAGTAGTCTGGCCAGTTAGCTCAGTTTGGTTAGAGCATAACACCAAGCTCAAGGGTTTTGGATCCCTGTACTGGCCAGCTGCCAAATAAATAGAAGTAAAAATAGAAGCCCTGCAAAATTATTAATTCTCCTTCTTCCTTAAATATAAGACATGTGTTTTGAAGCCTTTTCCATTTATGGAGTTCTAAGCTATTTAATCATAGGTCACATTCAGAGCTCTTTGAGGAATGGATGCACATGATAGTGTGTGTTTGTGTATTCTCTGCAAGATTGGGTTCACATCAAATAAATAATTTTGTATTCTAACTTTTAAAACTTAATATATCATTAGCATTACCTCATGTTATTAAAGATTCTTTATGAATCATTTGGATCTGTTATAGTTTATTTAACTCTTTTGTTATTTTAGGACATTTACATTGCTTTCCATTTTCAAATATACATTCTAAATCTCTAAAACTTGCACTGTCTGATACGGTAGCCACTAGCTACATGCAGCTATTGAAATTTAAATTATCTGAAACTTAAAGGTCTAGTATTATCCAGAATATAGAAAGAACACTACAGGACAACAATAAAAAGGCAAATAATTTAATTTTTAAATGGGCAAAGAATTTGAATAGACATTTCTTCAAAGATATGTAGATGGTGAATAAGTACACAAAAAGATGCTTAACATTATTAGTCATTGGGAAAATGCAAATCAAAACCACTTTATACCCATTAAGGTTGCTATAATAAAAAAGACAACAAGTGTAGACGAGGATGTGGAGAAATTAGAACCCTCACAAGTTGCTCATGGAAATGTAAAATGGTATAGTCACTTTGAAAAACAGTCTTTCAGTTTCTCAAAAGTCTAAGCATAGAGTTAACCCTATGACCCAGCAATTCTACTCCTAGCCATATACTCGAGAGAGATGAGAATATATTGTTCATAAAAGATTTGTATACATATTTTCATATCAGCATTATTCATAATAGGCAAAAAGTAGAAACAACCCAAATATCCATTAGCTGATGAATGGATAAACCAAATGTGATTTATCCATACAGTGGAATGTTATTCAGCCATGAAAAGGTATGAAGTATTGGTACAGGTTACAACATAGATGGACCTTGTATGAGCAACCACATATTGTATAGTTTGATTTATATGAAATGTCCAGAATAGCCAAATCCATAGAGAAAGAAAGTAGATTAGTGGTTGCCAGGGTTGGGGGGAGAGAGGAATGTGGAGACTGACTGCTTAATAGATGTGGGATTTCTTTTTGGAGTAATGAAAATATTCTGGAATTAGATAGCAATGACAGTTTCACAACCTTCGTGAATACACTAAAAATCACTGAATTATACATTTTAAAGGGTATATTTAATGTCATGTGAATTATTCCTCAGTTTAAAAATTTGCTTTAAATTAAATGAAATTCAGAATTTATCTCTTCAATTGCGCTAGACACACTTCATGTGCTAGAAGTGTAGCTAAATGTTAACAGACAATGCAGATATAGAACATTTCTGTCATCATGGGTAGTTGGATAGCATTATTCAAGAATAAACATTTTGCTTATTCATTGGCCACATCTCATTTTTTAAATTGCACAAATAATTCATAAATAAATTATTGTTATAAAAATTCCAGTATACAGTGAAAATCCCAAATCCCATACACCACATCCTGTCCCAATACCTTATCTGGAGGTAAGCACTGCCATGCATTTACTGTGTATCTTTCAAAATCCCTTTGAGTACTTTTACATAAGCACATATATGTATATCTAGATTGTTTTCAGTTATTGATAATGATTTTAAGTAACTTAGTTCTTGATTTCTTAGAATTTCCTGGGTCTTTTACATTCATTAGAGTTCTTCTCATCCGTAGGTGATGCTGGAAGCCGAACTCCAAAAGATCAGAAGGTGAGTTTGGGTGGGTAAGGGAAAGAAACTTTTGGCCTGATCATCTAGTCAGTTTAGCCATCAGTATATAATCATTCACCCTGTAATCAGCCCTATGGGTTGGAGTCCTCTAACAGATGTTACAAGAATGCAAAAAAAAAAAAAAGTTACCAAGAGATGCATGCACTGAGTGCTATATGAAAGTAAAATTTAGCAGTGTTTAGCTAGGTGAGATTAATCAAGAAAAGCTTCCTAAAGTTGATTTCTGAACCAGGATTGTAAGACAGGGCAGTTATGACTGATAAAGTAACCATAAGCTTCCAAACAAAACTCATTCCATTTTGTTTTTTGAGAGACAAGTTATTTCTCATTCTCAAGTTATTTCTAACCCATGCTACTATTTTAAAACTTCTTTCCCTCATCCCCTTCCCAACAGCTTCGTGAAGCTATGGCTGCCTTAAGAAAATCAGCTCAAGATGTCCAGAAGTTCATGGATGCTGTCAACAAGAAGAGCAGTTCCCAGGATCTGCATAAAGGTTAGGGTCAAGAAGTACCTGGTACAGGTGGGAGGTGAATTCCTGCAGAGATTTCATGGATAACTGGCTTTGCTTTAGCATCTCAGAATCCTTTTTCACCTCAGTTAGTTCCTTTGAACACCACTGGCTGTATGTATATCCATGGTCAATATAAGATTATTTGTAATTTTGTTTTTCTTATTTTCTGTTTAATTCTTCTGTCTGCTGATTGTTTGTGATATGCCAGACTTATTGTCCTTAGTAGTTAACAAATCCCAGTTACACTGATGCTGATTTTCTAGTCTGTGATGGTTTTATCTAAATATCTTTTTAGCTTCCTACATTGAGCTGTTTCCAAGCTCAATCCTACTTCTTCCACGTGGAGATTAGGGAGAAGAAAGTGACACAGATTCTTATAAAGAGGTCTGAGAGAAGCTTTTTTTGTAGAATGGGGCAATTAATGGATACCCTAAAGGAAAATGTTTTATAAATGCTACTTAGCATTTAATGAGCACTAGTTACTATTGTTGTTAATAAGAAGTTGGAAACATTTGATTAAGGTGAGATGTTCTTGAATTACATGTGAAGTCCAGTTATTCAAGTTTCTCCTGTTAGCATAAACAGTTATCTGTGTCTTGTGTTTCTGCCTTTGGCCAAGAAAGCAGCAAAAGTGGCCAAGAATCAAAGATTATTCCATTTTACCTGATTATACTACTGCCCTCTTTACCTTTTCATTCTCTACCCAAATTATGGCATAATTCTTTAGAATAACTTTGCTTTCTTCCATAGGAACCTTGAGTCAAATGTCTGGAGAACTGAGCAAAGATGGTGACCTGGTCGTCAGCATGCGGATTCTGGGCAAGAAGAGAACTAAGACATGGCACAAAGGCACCCTTATTGCCATCCAGACAGTTGGTATGTTCAAACTAGAGGAAGCACTAATGAAAGGCAATCTGCAGGTCTCCATTGCAAATTGTCTCTTTTCCCCACAGTCTTCCCATTTGTTTCTCAAATGGCAGCCAGGATTTACACAGAAACTGACAGTTTTTTAAAAATGTTTTTATGGGCCGGCCTGGTGGCGCACTCTGTAGAGTGTGGCGCTTGGGAGTGCGGCGGTGCTCCCGCCGAGGGTTCAGATCCCATATAGAGACTGGTCCACTCACTGGTTGAGCGCGACACCGAGGGTTGCGATCCCGTTGCTGGTCGCGGTAAGGGCGCGACACCGAGCGTTGCGATCCCGTTACCGGTCACAAAAAAAGACAAAAAGGAAAAAAAAATGTTTTTATCTTTCCCTTTTACTTAGGGCCAGGGAAGAAGTACAAAGTGAAATTTGACAACAAAGGAAAGAGTCTACTGTCGGGGAACCATATTGCCTATGATTACCACCCTCCTACTGACAAGCTGTATGTGGGCAGTCGAGTGGTGGCCAAATACAAAGATGGGAATCAGGTCTGGCTCTATGCTGGCATTGTAGCTGAGACACCAAACGTCAAAAACAAGCTCAGGTACCTGGACAGAGGATTATAAAGGGAGTAGAGGCCGGGAGCACAGCACCTGCCCTGTTCACATCATAGTCCAGATCTCACAATTAGTTTTTGTGATCTTAGTCCCCAGTGGCCAGAAATCCTTTCTCTTTCTTTGCCACAGGAGTCATGTGATTGATTCTTTCTCCCTCCTTCTCCTCCTGTTTTTTTTGGTTTGTTTTCCTTTTCTTCTCAAGGAGAAAACATGGAGGAAAATTAGGAGGAAAATAATCAAGATCGTTTAATGATTAGGGGATAGGGAATTCACATAGAAGGAAGAAATGGAGACTAAATGGTTATCAGCAGCATAGAAATCTGGTAGAAGAACAAGAATAAATGGTTTTTGAAAAAGTGGGGATATGTTGGTTAGATTAAAGGAGAATTTCTAACTCTTGGCATGGGAAGGAAAAAAAACAGAAAGTTAGTAGACTGGAATGTCTTTTCTGGAATGTGTCCTGTTGTGATCCAAAGGAGTGAAAGCTATGATAAAATAATTTCTATAGATCATGTTAAATATTGTATATAACCCCTGGAACTTTCTACTCTTCCTTTACAGGTTTCTCATTTTCTTTGATGATGGCTATGCTTCCTATGTCACACAGTCTGAATTGTATCCCATTTGCCGGCCATGTGAGTGTCCCTCCATTCTTCCTTAGCTCTATAAGTTTCCCTTTCTACCTGTATTTCTTCTTAATATGCCAAGTTGAAAAGCCCTAGTGTGTTTGGTGTTCCCATCTTGAAAAGCATAAGTTTGGTTGATGTCCTTTGAGAGATACAGTTTTATTACTCATCTCTAGGGCTGGGTCTTTCTTGCCAAAGAGTGAGACACTAGAAGATCATGACTGACCTTGGATAGACTACTCATATTATTGTTAAGCATTTTGATTTCATAAGTGATTTAGGTTTTGGGCTGGCCTGTGGCTCATTCGGGAGAGTGCGGTGCTGATAACACCAATTCCACGGGTTCGGATCCCATATAGGGATGGCTGGCTTACTCACTGGGTGAGCGTGGTGCTGACAACACCAAGTCAAGGGTTAAGATCCCCTTACCGGTCATCTTTTAAGAAAAAAAAATAAAATAAAATAAGTGATTTAGGTTTAAAAGATGTTACTTCTTTCCCATTCTCATGCTTCACCTAACATTTGTATAAATCTGTAATCTTCATAGTGCTTTCTACAGAAGCTGTGTTAGATGGAGCTTTATTGTGTCCTCTATTCTTGTTACTCTGGATTGGGGACAGTCTCCTACAGAAGCATCTGTTTTTAATTCCAGGAGAATCACCTAACACTGCTGTGCTTCCACTTAATGTGGCAGTAAACACATTCAGAATCCCTTAAAAACCTTACGGAGAATGAGAAAGAAGGACAAACTTTTTATTAATTTCTTGATACCGCCTGATATTTTTTGATTTACCACTAGATTTATATCAACAAATTAGCAAGAACTTTGACTTGAATTTTCCTAAGGGGAAACATCCTTTTGTACAAAATGAGCGAATCACCTATATTTGTATATTGCTTATTGAGTATTTACTTGATTTGTTTGTGCATTTACACATTAGATTCAATACATAGATGGTCTTGGCTTTGCTTTACCCTTGAGGTTGTTATGATTTCTTCATTTATTTTTTCTGTCCCTTCCAACTTGAAAAATACCAAATGTCTCCTTGACAACCATTTTTCCCCAACAAGACATGACCTACCTGCCATCTCTCAGCTCTACTTCTTCCTTGGGACAGTGAAAAAGACTTGGGAGGACATAGAAGATGTCTCCTGCCGAGACTTTATAGAGGAGTATATAACTGCCTACCCCAACCGCCCCATGGTGCTGCTGAAGAGTGGCCAGCTTATCAAGACTGAGTGGGAAGGCACATGGTGGAAATCCCGAGTTGAGGAGGTGGATGGCAGCCTTGTCAGGATCCTCTTCCTGGTACTGTTCTTCCCTGGAATTTCGGAGTCGGGATAGGATGGTTTAGGGGAGATGGGGGTGGTAAAAGGCAGTAAAGAGGATGATTTTATAGCTATTCTGTAGCTTTCCTCTTTCTTATCCTCCTATCTATTTTCACTGTTGTGGTCAAATTTTACTTTGTCACTCTTTCTGTTCCTCTGTGGGTGGTTGTTGAAAATAAATTTCTTGAATTTAATTATGACACTAATTAACATGGTTTTTATTTATTTATTTATTTTTTCTGTAGGAGTATTCACATTGTGTGTAGTTACAGAGAAGGCAGACAATTCCATTTTTCCAGGGTTGGGGTTTGGGTAGGATAGTGGTACAAAGAAGAGGGATCAGGGAATTGGAGGTCTTGATGATCTTTCAAGGCTCAATTTAGCTCAAGTCATCTGTACCTATCTTTTTCTCCCTTCGAATCATATTTCTTCTCGGTGTTATCTCAGCCTATTGTTCCTAAGGCCTTATGATTCTTATCACACTTTTTACACTCAGAATAGACATTTCTCTGCTCTGTAAATTTTTTTTTTTTTTTTTTTTTTTTTTTTGGTGGCTGGCCGGTATAGGGATCCATACCCTTGACCTTGGTGTTGTAACACCATGCTCTAACCAACTGAGATAACTGGCCAGCCCTCTTCTGTAATTTCGTAAATAAGGAGTATACGTTTTTCTTCTTTATATTCCTAATATCTATCATGGAGTCTGGCACATAAGTTTATCGAATAGATAGGGAGTTCAAAGCTTATCGGAGATTTCCCAGAGACGGCACAAGGTATATATTCCCCACAAATGACAGGATAGAATCTAGCCTTTAAAATATTTCACCCCATTGTCCTTTCCTCCCACTCCCCCAGGATGACAAAAGATGTGAGTGGATCTATCGAGGCTCAACACGGCTGGAGCCCATGTTCAGCATGAAGACATCTTCAGCCTCTGCGCTGGAGAAAAAGCAAGGGGGACAGCTCAGGACACGTCCAAATATGGGTATGTCCTGAAAGATACTTGGGGAAAGGAAAATACAGGGCAAACCAGCAAAGACGAGGTACAGTAACTATCCTTTGTTTATCAGGGTGACACTATTGACTCATTGGAAACGGATGTGTGCCCTAGTAGAGGTGATGGATTTGTGGTGCTGCTCCCACATGCTGTGGTTCCAATTCATTTTAAACAACTACATAAAAATATGAAACAACTGTCTTAGGTTAGGATGGTATTAGTTACCTCTGTTATCCATATGAAAATTGTGTGTTATCTATGATCAGCTTTTTTTAAACTCAGACTGGTTTTTATATTTGTTTTTTTTTGGGGGGGGTGTTCTTTTTTTAAAGATGACCAGTAAGGGATCTTAACCCTGGTGTTGTCAGCACCATTCTCTCCCAAGTGAGCTAACCAGCCATCCCTATATAGGGATCCAAATCCATGGCCTTAGTGTTATCAGCACCACACTCCCCCAAGTGAGCCACGGGCCAGCCCTTTTATATATTTTTTTTATATTCTTGTCATACTTTCTGGTTGATTTCCTCTGCCAACATTAGTTGATTAAAGAGTGCAGTTTTAGGGCTGGCCAGTTAGCTCATTTGGTTAGAGTGTGGTGCTAATAACACCAAGGTCCAGGGTTCAGTCCCTGTACCAGCCAGCCCCCTTCCCCCCAAAAAAATGTATTTTTGAAAATATTCACCAAGGTATAATTAATTAGATAAATCATCTGAAGCAGAAAGATAAAGTCCTGTTAAGTCAAAACCAGCATATGCTAGCATTCCCACTCTTTGGTGTAAATAATGGGAACTAACAGTGTTAGCACTTCCTCAAAATGTTTCCATTGCTGCTTTTTTATATTGTATAAATTGAGGATCAGGTGTATGAATGAATACAAATGACACCGCTGTCATCTGCTCAGTGGTCAGTTTCCTTTTTCTTATAGGTGCTGTGAGGAGCAAAGGTCCTGTTGTCCAATACACACAGGATCTGACCTGTACTGGAACTCAGTTTAAGCCAATGGAGCCCTCACAGCCTACAGCTCCATCTGCCCCACCTGCTGCACCTGCTCCACCTCTATCCCCCCAAGCAGGTGACAATGAGTAAGTGCTGTTTCTTTTATTTCTTCACTTTCTTTCATATTATATTTTCTGCATAACTTACTATATGATTTCTTCTCTAATCTCCTAAAAGCTTAGAAAGCCAGCTTGCCCAGTCACGGAAGCAGGTAGCCAAAAAGAGCACATCCTTCCGACCAGGATCTGTGGGCTCTGGTCATTCCTCCCCTACGTCCCCTGCACTCAGTGAAAATATCCCTGGTGGGAAACCTGGGATCAACCAGCCATATAGGTGAGAAAAACTCAGGCTATCTGTGGGCAGCTTGGCAATGTAGACTAATGTTGGTAGTGTGGTCACTATCTAAGCTAAGTTCCTTGGCTCCAAGGGGCTTAATTTAAGGTTATGATGATGAGTTTGGACGTGAAAAGGAAGCTTTAACCTTAGGAATTTCTGAGAAACAGAAAGTAAGAATAATTGAATTATTCAAAACTGGGTGCCTAGAAATATGGTATAACCAGAAAGTCATTTGTGAAAACTCCCCATTGATTGGAATGCGGCTTTGTAACACCAAGGTCAAGGGTTTGAATCCCCATACTGGCCAGCTGCCAAAAAAAGAAACATGAAAGAAAACTTCTCATTGAACACAATGCCATCATTGCTACCATAGAAAGGAAATACCACAGCCTCTTTCCTTGAATCCTGGGAGCTTAGTAAGGACATTTATAGGACACAAAGCAGACAAAAAGCATTGGTAGAAGGCTGGACTCTACTTCCATAATTCACAAGCAAATGCATTTTAGGAAAACGTACATGTTGAAATAGAGATATTATCAGTCAGTGAAGAGTAACCAGGGAATTTCATTGTCCAGGTCAGATAAGGCAAAAGGAAGATCTGACTTTCTTGTGTCATCTTTAGCTTCAAGAGCACAGCTATTTGAAAGGTGAAAGAAATGGCTTAGCTAGCTGCAAGGATAGCTATACAACAGAGAGGTCCTGTTGCCTTCTGATCTGATCTCTTGCATCTCATTTACAGATCACCTTTAGGCTCAGCAACCTCTGCCCCAGCACCTCCAGCACCCCCAGCACCCCCAGCACCTCCAGCACCTCCAGCCCCACCAGCCTTTCATGGCATGCTGGAGCGGGCCCCAGCAGAGCCCTCCTATCGAGCACCGTTGGAGAAGCTTTTCTACTTACCTCATGTCTGTAGCTATACTTGTCTGTCTCGGGTCAGACCTATAAGGAATGAGCAGTACCGTGGCAAGAACCCTCTGCTAGTCCCACTACTATATGATTTCCGGCGGATGACAGCCCGGCGCCGAGTTAACCGCAAGATGGGCTTTCATGTTATCTATAAGACACCCTGTGGCCTCTGCCTTCGGACAATGCAGGAGATTGAACGCTACCTTTTTGAGACTGGCTGTGACTTCCTCTTCTTGGAGATGTTCTGTTTGGATCCATATGTTCTTGTGGACCGAAAGTTTCAACCCTATAAGCCTTTTTACTATATTTTGGATATCACCTATGGGAAGGAAGATGTTCCCCTATCCTGTGTCAATGAGATTGACACAACCCCCCCACCCCAGGTGGCCTACAGCAAGGAACGTATCCCGGGCAAGGGTGTTTTCATTAACACAGGCCCTGAATTCCTAGTTGGCTGTGACTGCAAGGATGGGTGTCGGGACAAGTGAGTTGGTTGGGGATTTGCTGCCCCTGCCTCCAACTTTATTATGGTTGCCTTTATTTTTACTTCTTCCTCTGCTTTATCTATACTGCTTTCCCCATCTCCCTTTACCTCCTCCCTCAGCTGGAACTCCTGCCATAAGGCCTCCAGGGAGGCTGGACTCTAAAGTGGGACTACATGTACTGGGTACATGTGTCTTGTGTTGTTTCTTTCTCTGATCCTCCCCCCTTTTCCTTTGCTTCCCTCCTTCATGCTTTCTTTTCCACTTTGTTTCATTCTCTGTCTCTTTCTCTTCTCACTCTCTCTTTCTTTGTCATTTCCTTTCTCATTTACATATATGAAAGAAGAAAAAGGAAATTTCACTACATTATCTCCATCCTTTTATTAGTGCTTCTAATAAAAAATAAAATTTCACTACCTTATCCTCATCCTTTTATTAGTGCTTCTTCTTGCCTCTAAAGAAAGTCTCACAACTCTAGCTGTCATTTTCTTCTATCTTATACAGGTCCAAGTGTGCCTGCCATCAACTAACTATCCAGGCTACAGCCTGCACCCCAGGGGGCCAAATCAACCCTAACTCTGGTTACCAGTACAAGAGACTAGAAGAGTGTCTGCCCACAGGGTGAGTAGTCAGAGAATGGTGGGGCACCTCAAAGGCTGAGGAGCATGTTCTTGTTTTTCTTGTTTTTTAAGAACCATCAGAAATCTAAAAATTGGAACCAAAAATATTTTTTTTTTTTTTTTAAAGATGACCGGTAAGGGGATCTTAACCCTTGTCTTGGTGTTGTAAGCACCACACTCAGCCAGTGAGCAAACCAGCCATCCCTATATGGGATCCGAACCCGTGGCCTTGGTGTTATCAGCACCACACTCTCCCGAGTGAGCCACAGGCCGGCCCAAAAATAAAATATTGAAATGAGCGTTTTATTAATTAAATCTTATTTCCTGCATACGTTTCTTTCTTGGGCATTCCTTGAAATAAAGACATAGAATTATTGTATAGGATCTAGCAATTTTCTGTTGTGGAAAAAGATGATCTTAATTCCATAGCTGTATGAGTGTCCTAACAGATTGTGATTTACTCTGGCAAGTGAAGTGTGCTCAGAGAGGCGAAGTAGGCAGGGACCTGATTACGTAGGGCTTTGTAGACCAGAATGAAAAGTTAGAATCAAATCATAGTGCTGTTAGAGGATTTTAAGCAGACAAATGATGTGATCTGCCTTTTTAAGATTACTCAGGTGTCTTTGTGGAACATAGGTCTTAAGGCAACAAAAGCAGAATTTGGAAGACCAGATTGTCCTGTAGCAGAACTACAGGAGTGTAGGCAAGAGAGGTGGTGGTGGCTGGGGCTTGCACTAACTAGAGTAGAGGTGGTGGTAGAGACAAAAGGATAGATTTGGGATCCATTAGGAAGTAGAGCCACAGAACGTGACAGATTGACTGTGGAGGGGGAGGGAAGGAGTAGAATCAGGGATAATTCGTAGATTTTTGGCTTGAACAGCTAAGTAGATGTTGGTGCTTTTTACTGAGGCTTGAGTGAAAATTCCACTTTTATTTTGTCCATGTTAAGTTTAAGATGGCTATTAGGCAATCCAAGTGGAGATGTGAAGAAGACAGTGGGTTTTCTGGAGAGAAGTATAAGGGCTAGACATGAAGATATAAGAATTATTAGCACAGGAGTAATATTTAAAGCCTGAATGAGTTCACCTAGACAGAATGTTGATAGTAGAGAAGGGGTTCCAGGAGAAAGCCCTGGATGCCCCAACATTTAGAGGTTAAGCAGAGGAGGTGGAGCCAACATATGAGATTGAGAAGGACAAGTCAGGGAAAGGAAGACAATGAAAGAGTGGGGTATAGCATGATAAATTGGTATATATAAACATGTGAATTAATAAACCTAGTGCTTGAGATACATAATACAGAACAGAAAAGGAGAGGAAAAATTAATGAAATAATTCAGAAAATCTCCCCTAATTAAAGGGTCTGTGTTTTTAAGTCAAGAGGGCCAATCAATCAGGTCCTAGCATAATGAATGAAAATAAATCCCCACTTAGAGATGTGATCATAAAATGTCAGAACACTGAGGACAAAAAGAAAATTTTGAAAGCTTTTAGAGAAGAGAAATAGACCACATAAAAAAATAAGACATGAAATGAGTTCACCCTTCCCAAAATAACACTAGAAGCTACATGGCAATTGAGGAATCTATTCAGAATTCTAAGGGAAAAATCATTCCAACGTAGAATTCTAAACTCAGGCAAACTGAATTAAGGTAGGCTAAAGACATTTTTAGACACGTAGTACCTCAAAGTTTTCCTTTATTCCCCTTCTCAAAAACATACTGGAAATGTTTACCAAAAAGAAGAGAAAAGCCAAGAAAGAGGAAGGCATACAATCCGGGAGACAGAGGATCCAACCCAAAAGAGGAGTGAAGGGAATCCCTCAGATGATAGTGAAGTGAAGGATGGCTTCCACGCTGACAGCTGTGCACTAGGTGTAGAGAACAGCCAGTGCTAGAGCAGGTCGGATGGCTGCAGGAGCAACTTCTTCAGGCAAATGGGTTTGATAGGCAACCTGACATGTCTCAGTATCTTCAGAGGAGGTTGAGACTACTGGGGAGATGGGGGAGGCGTGAATTTGTACTGAATACATAGAAAACTAAGCAAAGGAAAACATAGTTGTTAACTTTAGTTGCATAACTGTATTATTTCTGTTTTCATTATAAACAAAATTCTGAATCTATTAACAATGTTTGGATTTGATAATGTTGGGTGATAGCAACATGAGTGTTCATTATATCTTTTTAACATGTTTGAAGTGTTTCATAAAAATATTTTTGAAAAACCAGAAATAATATGTCACTCCCATGCTTAAAACTCTTTAATAGCTTCCCACTGCACTTCAGTTCTTATTCTAACTCTTAACCTTGGGTTATAAGACACTGTACTAACTGGCCCCTTCCTATTTCTCTCCCTCCAAAGTTATTTCATCCACACTGATATTCTTCAGTTCCCAGATCCAGTTCACCCAGTATTTTCCAGCCTATCTCTGGAGCCGTTGTACATACTGTGTCCTCTTCCTGGCATCCTTCCACTGTTCTTTGTGTGACTACCTTCTTTAACCTTGAGCTCTCAGCTTTAATTTCCCTTCCTCAGAGAGAGCTTCTCTGGTCACTCTAAAACAGGTCATTTTCACTCTTAATTCTTTCATTAAGCACCATGTTTGTGTTCTTTTTTTTTTTTTTTTTTAAAGATGACCGGTAAGGGGATCTTAACCCTTGACTTGGTGTTGTCAGCACCACGCTCAGCCAGTGAGTGAACCGGCCATCCCTAT
>NW_007726214.1:255386-270163 GCF_000696425.1 Galeopterus variegatus | reverse complement strand
TTTTAAAGATGACCGGTAAGGGGATCTTAACCCTTGACTTGGTGTTGTCAGCACCACGCTCAGCCAGTGAGTGAACCGGCCATCCCTATATGGGATCCGAACCCGGGACCTTGGTGTTATCAGCACCGCACTCTACCGAGTGAGCCACGGGCCGGCCCACGTTTGTGTTCTTTATAGCATTTATGACAACATTATTTGTTGACTTGTTTCTGTTATCTTTTCCATTAGAATGTAAGCCCCATGAAGGTGGGGCCATTGTATCACCAGCAGCTAACTTACTCAATGCCTGGCAAATAGTCATTACTCAAATAAATTTTATGGAATGAAGGAGTGATACTCAGTATAGCTACTCTAAAGGCTTCATGTGGTGGTGGTTAGATCTGAGTTATGAAACAGAGGATATTAACATGAACCCTACCCGCATGCTCTCCTCCCCGCCTCATCCCCAGTGGGGTTTAAAGGGACCTAACAGTGTTGTTTCTTGATCTGGTGCTGGTTATATGGTATGTTCGATTTGTGAAAATTCATTGAGCTGTAGCTTTTTATTTGTACTTTTCTCTGTGTATATAGTGCTTCAATAATCTTTTTTAAAGTTAACAACAAAAAAACACCACCACGCTTATAGGGCTTCCTTGGGGGTAGAACAAGAAAATGTATGTGAAGCATTTACAAAATGCCAAACACAAAGTGTATGTTCAATAAATACGTAAAGGGCTGCTCTTGTCATCTTTATCTAGAAGGCTATAACTAATGTCATCAACCAACTAATTATACTGTTGTCATCTTTCCAAAAGTAAATGTCTCCCTTAAATGTATATACCAGGAAAATAAAATCCTAACACTGAACAAAGCAAATAGAGCAAAAACATTGGTACCTGAAATGAGTAACTTTCTCAGTATATCTGTATTGTTTTCCTTTAATGTTGGTATTTGCTAGATCTCTCTGATTAACTTGAATAATTTAAAGATAGTTAAGTTGTCAGATTCTTAAATTAGATAGAATATGAGCTTCTTGAGGGCAGAGAGTATGACTTTTCATTTTTGTGTTCTCAGTGTCGAGCACAGCTCTTGGTATTTAATAAATGTTACTGAATGAAAGGATACAAATCAACTTTACCAAAAAAAATAATAAACACATGATCATTAGTACCAGCTCCTCCTGTCCTTTTACTCTCTTCTAGTATCTATTATATTGGCTTTGGCTTTTCTCAACATGTGTTTACTTTATGCATCTTTTTCTACAAATTGACATAGTATATACAAACTTATTTCAATGGTTCTGTAATCTGTAGTCACATCCTAGTTTGCTTAGCTTTTCTCCAGGTGTTAGGCATTCTGGCATCCACTCTTGTTAGCTGTATTGCTATAAACATCTTTATTAGTCACTTTCTGCCTTCTGAATTACATCCTTGGGCTATATTCCCAAATGAATCAAAGAGCATAGATAGTTCAATAAATCCACTCACTTAGATGATTACCTAAATTTTAACTTTATCCATGACACATTATAAATGATGATAGCTTAAGAATTAAACAGTTTTGTGATTTCTAGTGATCAAGTCATGATTGACTTTATTCTAACCTCATCCCAGGGTATATGAATGTAACAAACGCTGCAAATGTGACCCAAACATGTGCACAAATCGGTTGGTGCAGCATGGACTACAGGTTCGGCTACAGCTATTCAAGACACAGAACAAGGGCTGGGGTATCCGGTGCTTGGATGACATTGCCAAAGGCTCTTTTGTTTGTATTTATGCAGGTTGGTGATGAAATATAAGGGTTGCTTCCTGGGGTTGGGACATGGTGGGGAATTCAACCACAGACAAGTTAAACATATTAAGTGCTTGGCATGTGAACTGGGAGTAAGAGGAGGCAAGGGGGTTCTTCTGTAAAGAACATGATGAGTGATGTACCTATCTAGGTGGACCAGAGAGGGACAGAAGTGCTTCATAAAGACAAGAATGAAAAGGGATGAAATTTTGGATATGGTGATGTTTCAGAGAACAGACATGATTGTGGAGTCCAGTTTATTGTTTTCCCCCACATCACTCCACCCAGATATCTTTTAGCATAGCTGAGAACTCTCTTTCAATAAACAAAGTAAAGAGAAAGAAATGGGAAGACAGAAAAAGCAAGATTAAAAACTA
The DNA here is from genome assembly GCF_000696425.1 of Galeopterus variegatus. Classification (NCBI taxonomy): domain Eukaryota; kingdom Metazoa; phylum Chordata; class Mammalia; order Dermoptera; family Cynocephalidae; genus Galeopterus; species Galeopterus variegatus. The sequence goes on along the minus strand of NW_007726214.1, from coordinate 268,013 downwards.
CAGTAAGCTTCCCCATACTCTCATAGTTAAGACACAAAGGAAGTATCACCAGAGAGAGAGAAATGAGAGACCTTAATAACTGAGGCATTTTGACTCTGTATGCTGGTGGACTGGGTATTGGTGGAATGATTCTACAAGATCCCCATAACCCTAGAAGGCCTTTAATTCTTTTCATTCTCAGGCAAAATCCTGACAGATGATTTTGCAGACAAGGAGGGCTTGGAAATGGGTGATGAATACTTTGCAAATCTGGACCATATCGAGAGTGTGGAGAATTTCAAGGAAGGATATGAGAGTGATGCCCCCTGTTCCTCTGACAGCAGTGGTGTAGATTTGAAGGACCAGGAGGATGGTAACAGTGGTACAGAGGACCCTGAAGAGTCCAATGATGATAGCTCGGATGATAACTTCTGTAAGGATGAGGACTTCAGCACCAGCTCAGTGTGGCGCAGCTATGCTACCCGGAGGCAAACCCGGGGCCAGAAGGAGAATGGAGTGTCTGAGACAGCTTCCAAGGATTCCCGCCCTCCAGACCTCGGGCCCCCACATATTCCTATCCTTCCCTCAATCCCTGTAGGTGGCTGTAATCCACCTTCCTCCGAAGAGACACCCAAGAACAAGGTGGCCTCATGGTTGAGCTGCAATAGTGTCAGTGAAGGTGGTTTTGCTGACTCTGATAGCCGTTCATCTTTCAAGACGAGTGAAGGTGGGGAGGGCCGGGCTGGGGGAGGCCGAGGGGAAGCTGAGAAGGCCTCCACCTCAGGTCTGGGCCTCAAGGATGAGGGAGACATCAAGCAGGCAAAGAAAGAGGTGAGCAGTGGCTTTTAACTTTGGTACAGTAAACTTAATGCAGTCTCACCATGAATCTGTTTAAAGAGCCAAATTATTATAAAATCCACTTTCTTTGGGGGAGGGGAGTATCTGATCATTCCAAACTGAAGGATTTATAAGTGATTTTTTAAAATTAAATGCTGTTTTATACATTATTGCTTCTTTCTACTAAAGGAGAGAAACAAGAATTGATTTTAAATATATCTTTGATGATGTTGAAACTTTCCACATTACAGGTGGTGAAACTGTCCCTGGTCTGTGTAAGACTCTGCTCACGGTGTTTTCCATGAGCTTTATGCCCCATCATTGGGAATGGTTAAAGGCTCCTGCCAGCGGGGTTTAGTGATAAGAATATGATTGCTGCTGTCAAGTTGTAGAGTGGTTTCCCCACACCCACCCCACTTTAGATGGTGTACCTCTCACTAGCTAATGTTATCTATGGAGGTCATTTAAAATAGTCTAATTATTGAGTTTGTTACCTTTGACTATGAAAGCATTTAACCCGTTACGTGTTCTTTTCCAGGATCCTGATGACCGAAACAAGGTATCAGTGTAAGTACCATATTTTCAACCTGTTTCCAAATCTGCCTTCTCTCAAGCCTATGAATTCCTCCAGATGCCTGAGAAACAGCCAATAATAGGACTCCTCTTATTCCCTCCCTCCCATCAGAGTTACTGAAAGCTCTCGAAATTATGGCTACAATCCTTCCCCTGTGAAACCTGAAGGACTTCGCCGCCCACCTAGTAAGACTAGTATGCACCAGAGCCGACGACTCTTGGCCTCTGCTCAGTCTAACCCTGATGTAAGTGACCTTTTCAAGCTCTACTTTTCCCAGGCTTCTGGTTTTTGTTTTTGTTTGTAAAGATGACCGGTAAGGGGATCTTTTTTTTTTTTTTTTAAACCGGTAAGGGGATCTCAACCCTTGGCTTGGTGTTGTCAGCACCACGCTCAGCCAGTGAGCAAACCGGCCATCCCTATATAGGATCCGAACCCATGTCCTTGGTGTTATCAGAACCACACTCTTCCCGACTGAGCCACGGGCCAGCCCTCCAGGCTTCTGTTTTATTCAGAGTCTATGTAAAGGAACATGGCGCATTCCCACCTCAAGTCCATCACTATAGTTACCATTAGGTCTTTTCTTGCTTCTTTGGCCTTGACTTCCTGCCTCATTATTTTTATCCAGAATCTGATCTTCTTCTTGCTACAGTCTCAGAGAAAGAGCTTTATTAATTCTTTCCTGCCTGCCAAACCATAAGTAAGAGTAAGGACTTGAAGAGGCCTTTTCCATTTACTCTTCCTTCTCACCCTTTTGCTTTCCCAGGATGTCCTGACACTGTCCAGCAGCACAGAAAGTGAGGGGGAAAGTGGGACCAGTCGAAAGCCCACTGCTGGTCAGACTTCAGCCACAGCAGTTGACAGCGATGATATCCAGACCATCTCCTCTGGCTCTGAAGGGGATGACTTTGAGGACAAGAAGAACATGTCTGGTAGTCTGGAAAATTTTCGGGAGTGGTAGGAAGAAACAGTAGGAAAGTTGGATAGAGCATTTTTAAGGAAGCTACAGAAGTAGCGGGAAAAATTCAGATCCTAAGAGTTGAAACATCTCTGGAAAAGCTCCCTGACTCAAAGCTAAACTATTGTTTGGCATGTCCCTTTCTTCTTGTCTTTACAGTTCCTTACTCTTTTCTCTTAGCTCCTTTGTCCGGATCTAATCCTGCTTGAAAAAAACTGCCACCTTAGGATCCTCGCCTGAGTCCCAGCTTATTAGTATTCCTGAACTGCAGTTGGGGGGGATAAAAATGGGGATAGAATGTCCAGTCATGAATTGGGATGGGTACTGACCCTATTCTCCTTTCTGTCCAGGTCCAATGAAACGCCAAGTGGCAGTAAAGTCCACCCGTGGCTTTGCTCTTAAATCAACCCATGGGATTGCCATTAAATCAACCAATATGGCCTCCGTGGACAAAGGGGAGAGCCTACCTGTTCGTAAGAACACACGCCAATTCTACGATGGTGAGGAGTCTTGTTACATCATCGACGCCAAGCTTGAAGGCAACCTGGGCCGCTACCTCAATGTGAGACCCTTTCCCCTACCCCTCTAGATGCTGGTTTATCCCATGGTCCTCAGATTTCTAATTTTTTTTTTTTTTTTTAATAAGGATGACCGGTAAGGAGATCTCAACCCTTGGCTTGGTGTTGTCAACACTATGCTCAGCCAGCGAGCCAACTGGCCATCCCTATATAGGATCCGAACCCATGGCCTTGGTCTTATCAGCATTGCACTCTCCCGAGTGAGCCATGGGCCGGCCCCAGATTTCTGATTCTTTTAACATACTATATAAACCCACCTTTCATTATAAATTCTTGATCTTGAACGATCTTAAAGAGGTAACTTTCTTTCAAAATATCTGCTATAGGGCCGGCCTGTGGCTCACTCAGAAGAGTGTGGTGCTGATAACACACCAAGGCCATGGGTTTGGATCCTGTATAGGGATGGCGATTTGGCTCACTGGCTGAGTGTGGTGCTGACAACACCAAGCCAAGGGTTAAGATCCCCGTACTGGTTATCTTTTTAAAAAAAAATTATCTCTGCTATAATTAGGTCAGATGGCAGCATTTTTCTTCCCACTGTCACTTACCTCACAAAAACAAATTCTCTTTTCCTAGTTCTTATTTGATCCTGTCTTTAAACCTACAGCATAGTTGCAGCCCCAATCTGTTTGTCCAGAATGTCTTCGTGGATACCCATGATCTTCGCTTCCCTTGGGTGGCCTTCTTTGCCAGCAAGTAAGTAAGAGGGACTCAGGACAGGGGATGATTGGGGAGGGACAAGGACCATTGAAATTCTAAGGGCCATTCATCCATCTGTGATCCAGCTTCACCAACACTATAACTCCAAGTGCCTGGGTTATCTGCTGTCTTCACCACTCCCTGTCCTTGTCTTCTTCTTCAGGAGAATCCGGGCTGGGACAGAACTTACTTGGGACTACAACTATGAGGTGGGCAGTGTGGAAGGCAAGGAGCTGCTCTGCTGCTGTGGGGCCATCGAATGCAGAGGGCGTCTTCTTTAGAGGACAGTCTTCTTCCCAACCTGCAGAACTGTCCTTTCCTTAAGAACTGTGTCTTCCCGATTGTTGAAATCTAACCCCAAATCTCTGGTCCAGCTCCTTCCCCCAGCTCCTAGTAGATAGACATGGGGGTTCTGGATCGGTAGATCTCTTCCAATGTGGTGCTAGCAGGCAGGATCCTTTTTCCACCTCCTAAGGTGCTAGGGGGTGGGGAGAGATTACCACTCTAACCTAGGCCTGACATACCTTCCAGCCAATGTTTGTTCAAGTGTTTATGCTTCTGACAGATTTTATTCCCGGAATGGGGGCTGTGTATCTACTGTCCCTGTTTTGTATTGTTTCTTGAAAGTCTAACAAGATGGTAAAACCAAGATTGTGATTTGATTTCTCTCCCTCAGTCCCACACTCCCAGTTCTGGATCTTTCAATGAGAGATCTATTCCCCCATCCTCCCCAGTAGGCATCTGTTGTTAATCTTGTTACTTCTCTACCTTTGCTTTTTATTTCCGATGTGAAATTTTTAAAAGATGTTACATAATTGTAAGGCATAAGAAAGACTGTCTTAGTTTATTTAGTTGATTCCCCTTCTCAATTCCTAATAGTCTGACACTTTTGCCATGTTTTATTTAATCTTTAATGTATTTTAATTAAAAAAAAAACCATTAACAGTACATTTTGGTCTGAAATGGTCCCTCTGCTGAAATGCCAGGTGCTAGCTATAATTCTGGCTTTAAAACCAAAACCCCAAAAGTTTAATAAATAAAAATTAGAACTAGTTGCCATTCTACTCCAAACCAGCTATCCTAACTGAAGAGAAGGGGAAGAGGCCAGAGAAGGAGGCAGTAGGATCTTGGACGTGTGGCTACAGGGACGGCCAGCAGAGAAGTAACACAAAGACCATCTGAGCAGCCCCCACTTTTTGGCAGAGGTAGGGTAAGGGTCATGTGCACCCTCCTACACTCAATTCATTTGTGTCTTAGGAGGGAAAAAGTTAAAAGTCAGCTCGGCTTTGGTTTCTGGCCTGAGTTAGGGAGCTTAGAAAGGTGAGCCTTGGTCCAGCTTTGGCAGAATGAGGCCCACAGATGGGACAGTAAGGCACAACCCTGGTCAGGGAGTCGAAGGCAAACAGCTAGGACCAAATTCTGAAGAATAAGGAATGTGAATTGTAACCCCCACCCCCAGAGCTGAGGAAGGGTCTCAAAAGCAATAGAAAGGATACCTTGGAGGATAGAGAGGAAAATAAGACCATCCCCCCTCTAGCAAAGGTTATAACCAACCTCCCCTCTACCTGGGGATAGGCTGGTTAGAATTTGGTTTACAGGCAACTGGGTGACAAAGAAGCAAGGAGGGGAGGGCACAGAGACCAACTCTCCTCTCAGTTTCTCCTTTCTCCCCAGAGCTTAAAGTGAGCCTACAGGGAGAGGGTGGGGTAGTTCCTTGGCTTTATGCATTTATCTCGGAGGCAGCCAGACAATGGTTCAGTCATTCTTACGATGGTTGTTATTGAGGATGGGGTGGCCATTGGCTAGGGGCCGGCTCTTTGCTCCTCCCCCAGCGGTAGCTTCCTCCCCCTCCGAGCTCTCTGTTTCTTCCCGGTCACTGCGTTCATCTTCTACCAGCTGTGGAAAAGGGATAAGAAGGGTCATGTGATATCCTGTAACCCCTAAGGACTGCCTCTCCATGGTGGCTTGTTCCTGCTATACCCAGAACTGGCCCCACAGTAGTTTTTTAGAGGATTGTTGGCATGGCAGGGAGTTTGGGGAGTTCTAGAATTTAGAGCAGTTAAGGCCTACAAAATGGGGATAGAGCCTTCACCTTTCCAGTTATGAACTTGTGGGCCATGCGCAAAATGAGGTAAGCCCAGAAGATATGCAGCAGCTGTAGCACTCCCATCATGGAATTGAAGAAGTAATAGCCAAAGAAGGCAGGATAGAGCTCCAGTGGGTACACCAGGGTGCAATGCAGTATCCTGAGGTTTCAAGGGGAGAGACAGAATTGTAAACACAGACAAGGGGGTGTTAATAAGATGGAGGGTAGATAAATGAGAGGAAGAAAGGCAAGACTCTTGATTTTTTGTGAACCAGAGTACAGCCTGGCTGCCTACTCACCAGAAGGGCAGGATGACCAGTCGGGTGATGATGAAAACAATAGCGAAGACGATGAAGATGTTGTTGCAGGTGTTTTTCCATCCCGCATAGTTAAACATCTTGGCTGACTGCATAGATAGCCCCCCATCCATCATGGGCTCCTGACTCTCCCGCATACATTCATATGTACACCCCAGTCAGCAGCACCAGCTCTGTGCCCCCCTCCTTGGTCCCAGGAATATCACCCCCCACCCCCACCCAAAGACAAAGGGACCAAAGAACCTGCACTGGGGTCTCTAGGTTTAAGAAAGCCCAACCTCCAGCAGGTAGTCAGAAGAGTCATGTAGAGCCATGATGAGAGTCCCAGCTCGGATGTAATTGACAAACCAGGAGAAACTGATGAGGATGATGGTGGCCACGTGGTGGATGATCTGTTCCTTGAAATCCTGCAGAAAAGATGCAGGCCCTGGGGGACTTTCCTGTTCTCCCAGCCCCCACTATTCTTCCTCCCCGTCACCTTTAGTTCCCCATATCCCAACAGCTCCATGCAAAGTACTAAGAAGTCAAAGGAGAGGCTGTTCATCCCAGGGCCTCATTTTGGCTCTTAGGCTTAATTGTATGCCCCTTCACTCACCTTTCGCTTGACATCAGAGGCAATGCTGAAGAGCAGGGACCAGTAAAAGGAAAGTTCGATCATGTAGTACCAGTACTGGGAAGGGATGATGCTCTGGGAGAGTAGAGCGAGGTAAGGGACCCCAGAGCAACTAGCTCCAAGGATCTCACCTCTTCAAACCCAGCCATTCTAGCCCCTAAGGTCATTCTTAGTTCAATGACTCTAGTCCCTCTGCCATGTTCCAGAAACCATCTTTTCACAAAGGTGTGTATGTTTTAGTCTACCCCTATATGAGGAAGCAGGCCCCTTCTCATACCTGTATGGGATATCCCTCCCAAACTTTCTTCATGTCATAGAACCAGGGTTTCTGCAGAGAGATGGTGGGAGGTTAAAAGAGGGGGAACCTAAATTCTCTGGCCTCACCCGACCTTTGCCAGAGAAACTTCTCCCACCTCTCAGTAATCCCCACTCACATCTACAATGACAGCCATGCCAGCAATGAAGGCAATCAGGTAAAATGTGAATCTCCAGCTATAAGAAAAAGCAGAAAAGGCTAGGTGGGAGGATGGCATAGCCCTCCAACAGTCCCTGAATATCCCTAGATACCCTTTCATGATACTATTAATAACTGAATTTACCTCCTCACCTCTCCCTGCACACAGCCACGGCCCACCCCTTCACCGCAAGACACATCAGACCTTCCTCTGCCACCCATCTCCTTTCACCCCAACCTCCCCCACCTGGCTTCTCGGAACTTCTTGAGGAGACTGGGCCGGTCCTGGTTGCGGCGACGGCGGAACCAGCGTTCCACCTGGCGGCCAGAAAGCCCGCTCTGCTGGGACAAAAGTTCTACCTCCGCCTGGTGTAGTGAAGAAGCCCATTAAGTTCAGCTTCACAATTCAGCCAGCACTCTCCCAATCTCCCAGTAGTACCCTAAGTCAACACCACCACTTTCCCATCTCTTCACCCACCAGAGCTAGCATTCAAAAGCAATCCTTCCTTTCAGCTTCCCACCAGAACTCAGTAACTCCCAGAGCCACAGTGGAGTCCACAGCTCATACCTGCTTGGGCTGCTTGCCACTGGTCAGGTAGAAATGCTCCAAGGTGGTGTTGGGAGGTGCCCGCAGCCGAGTTTTCTCCCTTACATTCAGGAGGGCAGCCAGTGGTGTAGCCACATAACTGTAGAAGGGATATGAGTGAGAGGTGCTCCCTCTTGGAGCGCTCCCAGCCCCTCAGCTGGGTAGGGGAAAGAACTGCAAGCTCAGGCAGTTTAATTCTGGACCTCAGTTTCCCCAGGGTTCCTGGCAACCCCCTTTCCTCTAGTCTCCTGGGCTGCCCACAGTTGACAAAGCTGCCTGTGTTTACTAGTGACCAGGCAGGAGGGTGGGGGTGGGAGGGTGAGAACAAATAACCATTGAAGGAAAGGGCCTGGGGTGCTGAGCTCTCAGGACGACAATTGTGCCTTCAGGGGAAGGGACACACAGTGGGCAGGGACCTAGGCAGCCAGAATACAAGTGTCCAGGACTAATTAAATAGCAAGAGATAAATGAAGTCCAAGAAACTGACTGGCAGCTGGGGGAGGCAAGAGGGTAGGTTGGTATGCTCACAGCTCAAAGAAGTATCGAATGATGAGGAAGAGCAAGGCCAGGGGTAGTGTGATATAGAGGTCTGAGGCTTTGGCGTAGACACGTCCATCTCGGTCTTCTAGATCAGCCCAGGTTAAGTTCACAGGAAGCCACAACCGTTCCCACCAGAAGTAATCATACAAGGTCTGGAGCATCCTGAGTGAGGAGGGAGGAAGAAGGTAGAGGACATCAAGAGGGGGCAGCTATTGGGCCGAGCCCGTGGCACACTCGGGAGAGTGCGACGCTGGGAGTGCAGCAGCGCTCCCGCCGCGGGTTCGGATCCTATATAGGGATGACCGGTGCGCTCACGGCACTCACTGGCTGAGCGCGGTGCGGCCGGTCTCAAAAAGCACCCAAAAAAAAAAGAGGGGGCAGCTATGAGGGAAGAGATGAACGACAGGGCCGGCCCGTGGCTCACTTGGGAGAGCGTGGTGCTGACAACACCAAGGGTTAAGATCCCCTTACCGATCATCTTTTAAAAAGAAAAAAGAAAAAAAGGAGCAGAGAAGACCAGCTGGTTAACTCAGTTGCTCTAAGCTAACACCAAGGTCAAGGGTTCCCATCCCCTTACTGGCCAGGCACAAAAAATTTTTAAAAATAAAAATAAAGGAGCAGGGGACAGAGACTCAAGCCCTGGATTCTGATCCTGGCTCTGTGGCCTTGAGCAAATCAGTTTCCTCATCCGTAATACATATGGTGGCTTCCCAGTTTTAACATCTACTATTTACAACAACCTAAGGTGATATACCAGAGAAGTCCTGATCCCCCAGAATTAAGAACCTCATAGTCTTGCTATCATTTTGCTATTCTAACCTGGAGGACAGGTAGCACCTAGTCCTAGAAGCTGCAGCCAATAATGTGGGTAAAGTCAGAGGCACCCTCCCTTCTCCCCTAGTCTCCAGCCACCCTCTCTATCTCCCAAGCCAACCCACAGCTGGAAGTTTCCGGGGGCGGGGGGGAGCCCAAAAACAAATTGCAGGGCTGGGGCAAACCCTTCCTCCACTTCCTTACAACCTGTTTAGGGAAGAATTAAGAGACTAGGGTAAAGCAAAATTATGTCTCCAAATTATGCTGAGCTCCAGAACCATCAGTGGACATCAAATTACTACACATAAGGTTGACACACTAGGCCAAGCCATCCAATCCCTACACATAAGGTAGAAGAACCCTATCTGTAAGCCTCTTTTCAGAAAGAACATGCAGACAGGACTGCAGATAGTCGGGGTCTGGCGGATGAAATCAAGGCAGCAGACCAAAACCTGTGGTAGAATTAAAAGCGGTTTCTTATAAAGGCTCATCCAGAAAATAAAATACCAGTGTGCAGTGGAACACCCATCACAAATACCCCCTCAGCTCCAGAAAGAACTGCCGCTTTACACCTCCTTCCCCTCCTCCCCCTCTTCCCCAGAAAGAGAGGAACGACAGGGTGGTAGTGACCACTTGGATATTCAAAGGGAGGGAGGGAATGCTCTGTGGCTCATAGGGGGGCAGCAACTGCTTGGAGCTGAGAGAAGCAGCAAGACAGTCCTCAAGAGTTAGCTATGCTGGATCCAGCACAGCCCTGACAGCCCTGGGACTCAGCAATGAATGCCAGCAGGATGACCAGGGTAGTCTTTTCCAGGCTCCTCAACCCTCGTTCTCCTCTCAGGAGGTAGGGGAGATGGTGCTATTCAGGCTGGCCTTGAGACTAAAAGCTGAGACAGAAGGAAGGTGCTCCCCTCCCAGCCAGGGAGGAAACAGAGTGGGGAGATTGTTCTCCACTGTGAACTGGAGACTAACTGGTGCTGCTGAATGAAGGCTGAAGCCTCAGACCACACCTCCCGCCTGCTCTGACAGCTCTGCCCCCACCCACCACAGAAGCACTTGCGAAATCCCTCTCAGCCTGTCACGGGTCAGTATTCCAGCTCAAGGACTTTACCCTCTTGTCCCTGCTCCTGGTCATTGCTCTCTCTCTGATGAAATCAGAGGTCAGCACTGACAATAAAGGAGCTTAAGCTCCACCTTTTCCCCTCCTTTCCTCAGCACAGGCGCGCACGCAGACACCAGACAGACAGACAGACACACACACACATTCCAGGCCTCAGCACCCGAGGGCACTGCCCCTTGCCCTCCACCTTAGCCAGAATAAATATGTCATTAGTTAGAGATGGAACTAATTTGAAGGGAACAAAATTAAATATAATTACCCACAGTGGAAGTTTCCCCACATACACACACTTTCCTAGAGAAAAGTTGTAGAAAATCGAATAGAGAAGAGACAAGAGTAGAAAATTGAGTAGAGACAGGATAATGCAGAACACCTAGATGCATTTGCACACTGCTTCCTCTTCCTTCACACCTGTTTTTGCTTAGCCTGATTGGAGGTGGGGAAATAGACCTGCCTGCTATGTCTCTTGGAACTCAACTTTTCCTCCAATGAGATCTAAAGCCAAGGGTACAGGCAGGCCTAGACTTTGGGCCCCATCCCCATCCTGCTCAGTGGAAACTAGCAGGGATGTTTCTCTCGTCAGTAGCATTTTTTTCTTCTGTCAGGAGCATTTTGAGAGTTAAGGTGAAAGCTCTGGCTGGGGTTCTGGAGGGTGGGTAGAGCCCCTCTCCTGGACTCCAGGGGCCCCAGAATGTCTGATGCCTGTCTTATCCCTACAAAGGTGGGGAAGTGGGCAGAGTAGGTGTCACAGGATGGTCAAGGGCAAGCACCTGGACAGTGCAACTATCTCAATCCCAGGACAAGATTATTACCTATCCTCTTCTGCTCCAAGCAGGGAGAGTGGAAGACAGGAGGGGGAGAGAGAGAGAGCGCGAGAGAGAGAATGAATGATGTCTCAGAAGTTTGGAAATGCATTTTAATGGAGGTTTCTCACACCTAGGTTTCAGGCTTTCTGTGACCACAGCCCTCCCTTGCTGTCCAGTACTTCCATTAGCAGAGAAGCACCACTCCCATCTCCCCTCCTCCTTCCCCCAGGGCCTAACCCAACAGGGAGAGGCACCAGATTCAGCAGGGTTAGGACTTCTGACTCAACATGAGGGGATGACAACTGAGGCTCCCAACTGGCCTTGCTTACACATCCCCACAGAACCAAGGAGTCTGCTCCCTGTGGCAGCCCTGGCAACTCCTTGGCACCAGCACAAGTCAAGCAAGGGATCCCATAAACAAGTGGCTGGGGCAAGAAAAGGTAATGTACACAAGGGGAAGAGATTAACTGGCTTTTCCCTTTGGCCCTCAGGGAAGTTACTTGATTTTCTTGGGGAAAAAAACCACACCTATGGTCACTTTTCCACTCACAGAATTCACTCCCTCACACATGGTGTGTGTGTCTGTCTGTCTCCTGTTTGTCACACACACACCTGCCTCAGAGACACAGACGCCACTATTCTGAGGCAGAGGCTGGAGAGGGGCCAGTAGAGCAGGGATTTCGTGGGCATTGGATTACCAGGAACTTGAGCAGGGCTCCACCCAGCCCCAACTCTGACTGACCTCCTCCCCCAAGACCCTCCCCAGGTAGATAAAAAGGGGCAAAGAGTCCCCATGGGAGCTTGTAGACCCAGAGGACTGGGAGGGCAGAAACTTGAGCCTATGAGGAAGGAATTCTCACAGATTCCATGTGATAAGAGTCCCACTGGCTCTCAGAGTTAGGAGGAATAATTAAAGAAAATAAAAAGGGGTCATCAAGAGAGAGAGTGTCCCACAGCTTCCACTGAAGCCTGAGGGACTACAAAAAACAGACGGAAGAAGTCCTGAGTAGTCTTCCTTGTTGAAGACTTTCTTTTCAGGCAACAGCAGCAGGTCATGAACTAGAAGGCTGCAAGCAATGGCTGAAGCCAAGAAGAGGTGTGTTATTGCAAGGCTGCAAGCATAGGCCCAAAAATTTAGGTCAGATTGTAAGAAGAAGAACAGTGGTCCTCAGGCCTCCTCTGCCTACAGCTTCTCTGGGATGTGTCACACCAAACGCCCCAATACATCCAAACAATGGATGAGACTACAGCCCCCAGGGACAGGGAGGGGGCAGCAGGTTGAAGAGGCAGCTGGGAGGCAGTGCTGAAGGGCACAGTAAAGGATCAGCCAGCCTGTGGCCAGTGACAGGGGAAAGAGGAGGCCCTTCCTCCAGGGGGACATCTGGCCAGAGGCTCCAGTTAGGAGAGTGATGTGTGGGGGTGCCAAGGGAGACCAGGATTGATCTCTTTTTGGAACAGTCTGTGCAGGTCACTGTATGGTCGAGGCTAAGTCCTAAGGGACAGGGCAGCAAACAAGTCCTCACCTTTAGGAGCTCTATCACAAGTGCAGTCAGCTGCTCACATTCAGGCCCAGTCACCCAAATTCTGGTATGGGGCAGTGACTTCTACCCCCTGTGCCAACATAGATGTGGGGATGACTGCCTGCTGGAGGCCTACTATGATTCAATTGT
>NW_007726214.1:253940-254827 GCF_000696425.1 Galeopterus variegatus | reverse complement strand
AGGTCACTGTATGGTCGAGGCTAAGTCCTAAGGGACAGGGCAGCAAACAAGTCCTCACCTTCAGGAGCTCTATCACAAGTGCAGTCAGCTGCTCACATTCAGGCCCAGTCACCCAAATTCTGGTATGGGGCAGTGACTTCTACCCCTGTGCCAACATAGATGTGGGGATGACTGCCTGCTGGAGGCCTACTATGATTCAATTGTCTGGGAAGGACTCACTCCATACCTCAGGATCCTCAGAACACCCAGACCCCTGGGCCTGGCAACTTGGGTGTCCAGGTTTTGATGCCAAGAGCCTAGCTTAGGGAGAGAGGGAAACTCCGAAGTTCGGGCCAGAGATTAGTGCCACACACCTGCAGTTAACCCACTTGCCAGAGGGCCTCGGAGCTAGTAATTAGCAAGCTACGGCCCAGAAAGCCGGTTTCACCAGTAGTTCCCCACACCAGCCACACACACCCCATAACAGTGTAGGAGCCTTAGCCCTGGGGGGCCTAATCAGACACTCAGAGCCACTCCTTCCTGTTTCCCCTTAAGCACATGGACGCTTTGACCTCTCTCCTGGGGTGAGCACGGTGGGCCAGTAAGAAGAAAAAGAAGCAGGACCCTCGTCTCCCCTCCCACTCTAGCCACGGGACCCGTCCAGGCCAGGGCAACACCGCGGGCCCGCTGCCAGGCTGGGGCTCTCGTGCAAATGGTCACCAAGCTTGTCTACTCCCCAACAAAAGGCGCCTGTGGCTCCGGCCCCTCCGCTATCAGCCCCCGCCTCGCCCCCTCCAACCCTACCTGTTGCCCAGTAAGGTTTCTCCGGGCTCGGGGCGGCGCGACCGAGAATGCCGAGTGGCCAGGCCAGCCTGCCCCCGTGCGGCGCTAGGGGCCCGGGCGCTCCC
>NW_007726214.1:240529-252833 GCF_000696425.1 Galeopterus variegatus | reverse complement strand
GGCCCGGTCCCTTGCTCCCGACTGCCGCCCCCTTCCCGGCCCTAGCGGGTCGCCGGAGCCCTCGGAGCTCCTGGCCCCCGCGGCTGCTTCCACTGTAATCACGACGTCCAGGGGAGAAGCCCCCTGGCGAGGAATGCCGCTGTTCGGGCTCTTCCAGCCACTTTGCTCTCTCCATTCGAGGTGGGATGTAGGCCAGTGGGACCCCGAGACAGATCCTCGAGGTGCCCGAGGATCTGGAGCCCGGAGCGGCCGCGCCCTTGCCCGCCCTTCCCGCCCCAGTGCGGTCACGACCTCAGCCCGGAGGCTGCGGCCCCTAGTGCCTGGCAGATTGCCACACTTCCCACCTCCAGCGCCACGGGGCAGCGGAGGGAGGAGGTTGTCCGGGCTCCCGGAGGGCGCAGCCCCGGGGAGGCCTGCCCAAGTGCCGCTGGCCGAAGCTAAAAGCCCCCCTAGAGTGGACCGAAGCAGCAGGCCCCGGAGATTCAACTGCCTTCCCAGCGCAGAGCCTGCGAGTCCTGGGGAGACATTCCCCTTCTCCCCCAATAAAGCCCACAGCATTCCCAGCCAAGCGCTGCAGAACCCAGCAGCAGAGGAGAGCACTCCCATGCTTGCACGCACGGTACTGAGTAGAGTCTGAAAGAGCCACCTCCCAACTTCTGTATAACGTTCCTGAGTTTTCAATCTATACCACGTTTATCCGTGTTCTACATCATGTTTAAAAAGTGTTTTCCCCTTAAATAGGTAAAAATCAATGTTTCAGGAAGACTCAAAATGTTTATCCTAGAGAACTGGCCTGACTCCTAGCATGGACAGAGCACGACTAAAATGTGCTTGAGGGTTTGTTTACAGGAAAGGCTACAGCTTACCCCATGTGGAGGTATTTTTTAAATTTATCTTGATGAAACGCTGGTGTTTTTATGCTGTCACAGAAACTATGACAGTGGCTTGTTTCATGGTTTATTTAGTCAAGTCCAGGTGTTTTGATACTTCTCTTAAGGAGTGTGTTCTCCCACCAATTCAGTTTGAGAGCTTGGCCCTCACCTAAGGCTCTTTATGAACAGGTAGAGAGGCAGAAGCTAACTGATTTCCAACCTGTTCGTTCATTTGGTCTTTATAGTAGGACCCTCCACCCAGACCTACCACAGCAAAAATCAGACTTGTTGACCTATGCCCTGAACCAGCCCCCACCAGCCTCTCCGGCCTTTCCTAGCCCCAGGCCTGCCTGATTTTCCAGTTCCCAGCAACCCCTCCAGCCCTGTTTTCCTTTGCCTCATCACCATATCTTATATTGTATCTTTCTACCCCTTTGTACCTCCCTCTCCCTCAGCCTTCCAATTCCAAAGTTCCCTCTACTTTCCTTCAGGACCCTCCCAGAGTACTCATCTACTACACACCCACGTACCCTTCTCCAGCAAGATTCCAGTGCCTCCTTTTTGGGCCCCCACTAAACTTGGGGTCCCTCGTAACCCCTCCCCACACCTCTGTCCTACTTGTCTCCCCTCTTTTAGTTTCTGTACCCTTTACTCAGGTGGTTTTCTTAGGTGCCAGATTTTTCCCATTAGACTTTTTAAATGCTTCCTTCAGAGGCCTGAAGACTGGTTAAAATTGGGGATGGGTGGAAAATGGCCAGTTAGCTCACTTAATCAGAGCCCAGTCTTGATAACACGAAGGTCAAGGGTTTGGATCCCTGTACAGGCCAGCTGCCACAAAAAATAAATAAATAAATAATTTTTTTTTAAACGACAGCAGTGGGAAAAAAAGGAAGATAGCAGTGGGGAGGGGAAATTTGGGGGCAGAAGTTGGATAACCAGGGCCTGAGAAATGAAGATAAGAGAGTGTACCCCTCCCCCAGGAGACAAAGGAGAAGGTGGATGGAGGAGAAATTGGACTTCAGCGAGCATTAGGATGATGCTACCTGTTCCTGTTCCGTTAACATACCTAAGGCACACACATATCCCGCTCTGGATGGACCAGGAGATTAGGATCAGCAGCTTTCCAACCCCTCCTCCACCCCCAGGCTGGCATGGCAACGCCCACAGTGCCCCAAGTGCTGCCTGCCTTGCGGTGACTCACTTCCTCTGTACGGGCTGCTGATGGTGTCCCAAAGCATAGGACAGACCATCACCAGGCCTTTAGGCCAGAATTTAGGCATCTGGGCAGGCTTCTGGGATGGGCAAACACATGGAGCCTAGTTATGTAAGGTACATCTTTCCAGGTAAAGCTGACCTATACAACACAGAAGCTTATTTAGGTAAGGAGCAGAGGCTGGCTAGTACCTGAACAGAGAGATTCAGGTGCCAGGAGTTCTGGGGAGAAAGTTTCCTAATAAGAGGTAAAACATCCAGGAGGAGTTTCTATTTATTCTGAAATCATGCAATGCAAAATATTTGCAGAAAAGCAATATAGGGTTTGAGGGTCGAAGAAGTATTTATGAGCCAACAGCTGAGGCATTATATATTACTGCTTCTCCCCTGTATTCCACTAAGAAGGACCCAAAATCAGCCAAGCCCTCTTCAAGTGAAGAAAACACTGAGAGTCAGACCTGGATTCTGGTTTCCACTCCATGGCCTTGGGAAATTGGGAAATGAAGAGTAGTGGATTAGATCATCTCCAAGACTTCCTCCAACTCTGAAATTCTAAAATTTGGAGCATGGGGGTAGAAGGGGTTAGTAAATCTGAAAATAACCACAATCTGGCCCTGGAGTTGAACAAAACAAAACCCAGGGATAAAAGGAGTTTTATTTCACCCACGTTTCAATGGAGTAGTTGTATATGCATCATACAAACCCACACTGCTCCCACTCAAAGGCAGCGAGGACTTCACCTCTACCAGGTGACTAGGCTTCTGTCTGCCTTCTCCAAGTTCAGAGTTCAGCCTTGCAGGTAGGCCAGGAATCCCTGAGGAGCTTTGGATTGGGGAAACAAGAGCCCTCGCCCTCCCTTCATTTCCTCCTAAGCTTGTGTGGCACATGTAACCAGAAGAGACTCAGAAGGGTACAGAAAGCCAAGGGCCTGGGGACCCTGGTTGTGGAGCTGCTGTACTGCAGTAACCCAGTCTTCTGCATGTGTCCTGAGGTCTGCCTCAACTGGGTCCTGGGAATAGATAGCTACCTGAGGCTCTTCCCCTGACCCTAGCTGCCCACCAAGTCTACTCAGGAACCCGATGTCCTCAGAATGCTGCACTTCCCCACAAATGGGCTAAGAGGGACCCTTGATAGCTGAGGGTGGAGCCAGAGACCTAAAGTGGCCACTAGAGGGCTCCAGACTCTCCTTGGCTGCTGATGCTCTCTTGTGGCCAGATTGGGGATTGACGAGAAAGAAGTTACAGAAGAGAGCCAGATTGGATTTCTTAGGAAGACAAGTAATAATTATGTTACCATTATAAAATAATATTATAACAATATTTATTGTTATACATGAGTTAACTTTTTGACATGTGTACTTATTACTCTGTGCCCAGCACTCTTCTAAGTGTTTTACATGTGTTAATTTATTTAATTCTCACAATCTGTAACATAAACACTATTATTATCTCTGTTTTGACAATGAGGAAACAGCACAAAAAGGTTAAAGTAGTTGCCCAAGGTCACACAGAAGACCAGAATTCCGACCCTGAGAAGCCTTGCTCCAGAAACTTTGCTTTTAGCCACCATGCTGAGACCAAGTCCCATTTTTCTGGTTGCCAGGTAAAATACAGGATGCACAGTTAGATTATAATTTCAGATAAATAACAAATAATTTGTTAGCATAAGTATATTCCATGATATATTTGGGTCATACTTATACCAATAAATTATTCATTGTTTACCTGAAATTCTAATGTAACTACAAGTTCTGTATTTTTATTTTCTTAATCTAGCATCCCTAATTTTCTTTTTCTTTTTTTTTTTTTTTATATAAAGATGACCGGTAAGGGGATCTTAACCCTTGACTTGGTGTTGTCAGCACCACGCTCAGCCAGTGAGCTAACTGGCCATCCCTATATGGGATCCGAACCCGGGGCCTTGGTGTTATCAGCACCACACTCTCCCGAGTGAGCCACGGGCCGGCCCTAGCATCCCTAATTTTCAAGGCACCTTTCTCTGCCATGTGCCATCACACACATTACCTCATTTAATCCTCCCAGTAAACCTATCCTCAGAGGCCACAGCATATCACCCCACCTCATCCTCTCCCAGTATTCCCAATTAGAGAGCTGAAATGACTAGCTAAGGCTACAGAATACAACAAGTGGCAGTGCTGAGGATTGAACTCGCATTTTCCAAGTCTAATGCTGGTGCATGTTTTCCACTTTAAAGGGAGAGAAAAGTGAGGAGCAGTGATTGCCACCACAGATATTTCCCTTCCCTTTATGGTGTCTCCTCAGGCCTGGTCTGCTCAGTGGTGGTGGTGGTGGCACTGGAAGTGCTGTGAGTCCCTCTTCCAGGGATGTAGGAAAACTGGTGAGGGCCTCTCTGGGTTGGGAAAGTGGCAGAGGAGTGCTGCTCTCTAGCTTCTGTGCCCAGCTCCCACCTGACCCCTCCAGGGAGACAGGAAAGAGACTGTGCCCAGACCCTAGGGAGACAGCTATGAGGTTTGCTGGGGGGAGCCCTGAGGCTCCCTAGGATTGTTCACCTGCTGCTCTGCACACTGGCAGCCTTGAGCCCAGCTGCTTGGGGTTGCATCATCTGCAGCTAAAACAGCCACAGAGCTCTGGCAGCCAAAAGGCAGCAGCAAGAGCCTACGGAACCAGGTGTCAGAGAGCCTTCTCCACCTCCCTGTTGCCTTTTGGGAGCATGATGCTTCTGTCCACAAGAAACACCCCTTGAGTTTTTCTCTCTTGGCTCTGCTGATCTGCTCCCACAGCCAAACACCTGTGCCCTTCCCTCTGCACAGATATAAACAGTCCCTTTGCCCTCTCCACCCTGGCTGGCTGGCTCTAATAAGGCAGTAGGCAAGGGAGTTTCTGGGTTGGGAACCCCCTTCGGAGTGCAGGCTGGGGTGCCCTGCTGGTATGTGCCCTAACAAGTTTTTCTCTATCAGCCTGGAGCCTGTCTGACCTGCCCCCCAGGGAACTGGAGCCAGAGATAGAGCCAGGTCAGAAGCTGGACTTAGAGACTAGGGTTCTGTGACCCCACCTGGCCCCACCGGGAAAACAGTGCACAAAGCCTCCTGTGTCTGGGCTGAGCTGCTGAGAGGCTGAGCAGAGTTCACTCTTGTGGGTTGAGGCCCAGTTCCTGGGAGAGGAGATGCTAGGCTGGAGTTGTTTGCATATGGTCCTCTCCCACGTCTGGGAGGGGCCAGAATCAGAGACAACAGCTGTGTTGGCCTGCAAGAGAGGTCATCTGACTGGCTGCTCAGCCTGGGCTGCACACGCCTCTCTCCTCTACCAGGCCACACAGGAGCTGGTGCCCACACAGGTGAGCTACCAGGTCACAACGACACCCACCTCTCCCCTAGCACCTTTGGGTAAGTGTTGGACCTAGGCCCTCAAGCTGGGGGTATCTTGTTGGTTGGTTGGGGGAGGGAGGAATGAGTTTTCCTTTTCCAACATGAGAGTGCCTGTGCTCTTGTCCAGGCACCCATGTACCTGCTAGCACACATCCTCACATCAGCTCAGAGATTGCACCTGCTGACCTAAAGTTTCCAGCCTAAGGCTCCTAGGGTGACAGGCAAACAAGCAGGTAGGCAGTTTTGTAGGCAGGGTTGGGGGCTTACTTACAGGCTGGGGCTGCAAGTGGGGGAAGGTGCTATCAGGAGTTGTCCCACCCACATACCTACTTAATCTTGCCACCTCCCTTCAACTCCCTCACACTGCCCGAGGAGAACCCATCAGGCCATGGAAGGAAGGGACATGGACCTTAGAAAAGGGGCATCTACCTTAGACCAAGGACTGAGGAGCCTTGGGACCAACCCTGCAGCCAGGGAGAGTTTGGTTGGTGCTAGTTCTGGCAGCATCCCTAATCAATCCTTGCTTCCTAAAGGAAGGGGTGAGAGGTGGGAGGCTTTCCTCCAACCCTCCACTTCACCTCCAGTTCTGGCTCCCAAACTTGCCAAGCAGGTTGATTTTCATTTTTTCTGCAACAAGGGAAAGGAATAAGCAATGGGAGCCCAGGCTCCAGGGTCTGGGGTCATAACAGGGCCCCAAGCCCAGAAGGCCTGGGAAATCCACCTCAGTTGCTCCTGTTTCCTTCTCCAGGGTAGCCAGTCGTGCCATGTCTGTGAGCAATGGGAAGACAGTACCATTCCTGACCCAGGAGATCCTCAGCCACCTGGGTCTTGCCAACAAGGTAGGGGCTGTTGGGATTTTAGGAATCATTTTTA
Organism: Galeopterus variegatus; assembly: GCF_000696425.1. NCBI lineage: Eukaryota > Metazoa > Chordata > Mammalia > Dermoptera > Cynocephalidae > Galeopterus > Galeopterus variegatus. The sequence continues at coordinate 246,530 of NW_007726214.1, read as the reverse complement.
ATATATCAACTCAAGCACTGTAAGAAGATGGGGGATTAGGAAGATGGAGAGCAGGCCCTGAGGCTCCACCAAGGGCCTGGCAGGGGCTAGGCAGCCGTGCCGTCCTGATCACCCCATGCTCTTACAGACTGCAGCTTGGGGAACCCTGGGCACCCTCAGGACCTTCTTGAGCTTCAGTGTGGACAAGGATGTGCAGAGGCTGCTGAGGGCCATCACAGGCCAAGGTGAGTCCCTTTCCTTCTGTGCTTAGGGATCTACCTTTTAGAGGCTAATCTATAGACCAAGAAGGAGGCAGGAGGGAGGAACTAATGATGCTCAAGAAGTGTTTATGGGATGTCTTAATTCCTGTATGTCAAGTACCAGGGCAGGTGTGTCATACCCATTCTCACAACACCCCTGTGAGGTAAGGCTTAGTATTTCCACTTTACAGATGAAGAAACTGGTGCTCAGGGAGGGTAAGAGGCTTGCCCAAGGTCACACAGCTCATATGGCAGAGCTGGGATTCTAATCCAAGTCAGCAAATCCCCAAAATCCATTTTTTATCATCACATCAGGCCACTTTTGCCTAAATTTGGGTCAGATTTGCACGCCATTTTGGCATTTTATTTGCGTCTTCTTTTGAAATCAAATGGAAGTAGGGTAAGATAGCTCCTGCTCCTTTCCTTCCCAACCCTTTCCTAGAACTTGTTCTCTCCTCGAAGGAGTAGGGGGATCCCAATCCTATAAAGGCCCTTGTTACAGCTCAGCCCTCGTCTTGGTTCAGGTGTGGACCACAGAGCCATTGTGGGCGTGCTGACCAATCGGAGCAGAGAGCAAAGGCAGCTCATCTCTCGAGCCTTCCAGGAGCGCACCCGACAGGTGAGACTGCTTGGACTTCCTGGGAGCAGTGGACGGGGGTGAGAAACCCCCTGGAGGACTTGGGCTACAGCAACAGCAGCTGAGGCCAGCTCCTGCCTCCTGGCTAAACAAGGGGCTGGTGCTTCAGGCCTGAGGCGAAAACCAGCCAAACCTTCCCAAACCTCCCCACACTTCTGGGGCCCTCCCCCTCACCCCAGTGCCTTTGCTGTGGGGACTATGTATTGTAGGACCTGCTGAAGTCCCTGCAGGCAGCACTTTCTGGCAACTTGGAGAGGATTGTGGTGGCTCTTCTGCAGCCTGCAGCCCAATTCGATGCCCAGGAATTAAGAACAGCCTTGAAGGTACAGGAGAGGAGACTTACTGGGTGTCTGGGAATTGCAGACACCACTGACTACCGTGCCTTTGACCCTCAGAAGGAAAAGTGGTCAGCATCTGCTCTCTGCCCCTCTGTCTGCCATTCTAATGACATGGCCCAGTCTCAGAGTGGCCTCCTAATTTCTTGTAGGCCTCAGGTTCTGCTGAAGATGTGGCCATGGAAATTCTTGCCACCCGAGACCCATCCCAGCTGCAGGAATGCTTGACAGTCTACAAACACTGTAAGAATATGGAGGGAGGAAGTCCCTAGAGCTGGAGAGGGACCCATAGGACAATCTACTCCTCTCCTATATAACCTACATGCAAACCATCTGGGTACCTGGCTGCCCAAGTTCTGTTTCCTTGGGGTCTCTCTCCACCCTCCACGGAGGCTCAGACTCCCCAGGGGAGAGAGCCAGATGTGATGATAACAGAAAGAGAAGCGATGATTAACTATCTTAGTCTGGGGCTTCAGGGAAGATTCCAAACTAATGACAACCTTAGGCACTGTGACAGTCCCAAAGGTACTCATGTCACCTTCCTAGCCCCTTGCTATCCCTGCCATCACACCTCATCCCAAGCTGAATCCAGCCTTGCTGTGGCCTGGGGGAAAGGTGGGAACCTGCTTCCTAGGTCATAGGTGTCCCCTCTCAGGTCCCTGGCTGCCAGCCCTGCTTGGTTGCAACATGCTTTACCCACTAATTTGTAACTAGCTTTTTCCCATCCTTGTCTTACCACTCCCCCTGCTTTTTCTTGTTTTCCCCAATTTTCCTTTGATGTCTGATACTGGCCTGTGTTCTTTTTGTGTGTCTGGCTGGTCACAGGGATTGAACCCTGGACCTTAGTGTTATCAGCGCCACACTCTGACCAACTGAGCTAACTGGCCAGCCCTGGCCTATGTTTTTAATCCCTCTCCTACCTTTCTCCCTTCTTGCTTCTGTTTTTCTCATTTCCTTTCCTTTTCTCCCTTTCCTGCTCTTTCCTTCCTTCCTATTCTACCTTTCACATCATTTTTCCTCACTTCCAATGAGGGTGCCAGGCCTTAGCCATCTTGTTTTTCTCATTTCCTTTCCTTTTCTCCCTTTCCTGCTCTTTCCTTCCTTCCTATTCTACCTCTCACATCATTTTTCCTCACTTCCAATGAGGGTGCCAGGCCTTAGCCATCTTGCCTCATAAATGGGTTTCCCTATCTCCTCTTCACTACTTGGCCACCATTCTGCTTATTATTACTATTATTATTATTATTTATTTTATTTTATTTTTTTGGTGGCCAGCTGGTAGGGAGATCTGAACCTTTGACCTCAGTGTTACAAGGCTGTGCTCTAACCAGCTGACTCCTGGCTACCATTCTAATAACAGATACCTCCTGCCCAGCAGGTTGGTGCTTGGAGATGAGGCCACTCCACACCTCACAGCTTAGAGATGTTTTCAGAGTGGCCATGATGTTATTTGTGCCTTACATCCTGGAAACCAGCAGCCATCAAGCTACTCCAAACAGGAGATGGCAGAGCTGGCAGGACAAGTGGGTCAGTCATTTGTCCTGGGGATATCTACACTGGGAAAAATCAGAAGGATTCAGAGAGCCCCCGACCCCATCCCAGATTTCCAGGTGGAGGCTGAGGAGGACATTAAGTCTGAGACCAGTGGCATCTTACGGGACCTGCTCCTGGCCCTGGCCAAGGTAAGGAGGACTGGCCTTCCAGGGAAGGGAGTTACACTCACCAGGTAAGTGGATGGGCTACAGCAGGGAGCATTGCAGTCATGTAATGGACAAGAGAGGGCTTTAGGGGAGACCAGGGTTTGGCTTGTTTGTCTGGAGGTAAAGAGCGACCCTGAAAAAGTCCTCCTGAGAACAGTTTCTCCTCCTAGGGAGGCCGTGAGAGCTACTCCGGAATCATTGACTATAATCTGGCAGAACAGGATGTCCAGGTGAGTAAGGGGCCTAGGAGTTTGCACAGCCATGCACAAAGCACACGCTTCTTTACCATAGCTTAGAGCCAGGTGACCTATGTACCCATTTCTCCTACAAACCTGTCACTGCCTTGGGGAGAGTGTCCTCAGTAACATGATGGGGGTATGAGGTGTCATAGCTGAAGCCTTTCGCTCATCTAGCCTATGACTCCTGAACTTCCGGAAAGTGAACTCAACTGATTCTCCTTCCATGGGCATTTGGGTGGGGGAAGCCTCCCCAAACTCTTTCTTGGGGATTATTTAATTCCTTGGTACAAGGACTTTTCCAAATCAGGGAATAGAGCTGTGGGACAGAGCCTCTCTCAGCCCTATTTCTTTAAAAAACAAACAAACAAAAAAAACATGAATAAAATCAACTAGTTTAAGGGTAACATAAACTTCTCCACCCTTAGTCCCATTTCCACCATCATGGTGATAGATTCTGGGAACATCATAACCATGGCTCCCCAGACCCCAACCAGTGATCCTGATTCACTGCTCCCTGATTCACTGCTCCCTGATTCATTCCTCCCTCCCAGGCATTACAGCAGGCTGAAGGACCCAGCACAGAGAGGACATGGGTCCTAATCTTCACCCAGAGAAATCCTGTACACCTTATCCGAGGTACACCAAGCCTTCTTTCCCTGCCCCAACGATAAGTTTTGGCTGAGGAAGATGGGGAGGGATCATCCTCCTCTGTGATAATTAATCTCTCCCCAAATTTATCTTTCTAATTACCTCCCATATACACCACAAGTGTTTGATCAGTACCAGCAGTACACTGGGCAAGAGTTGGAGGAGGCTGTCAGGAACCGTTTCCATGAAGATATCCAGGTGGCCCTGCTCAGCCTAGGTAGGGATCAGCTCAGGATATGTGGAGTGAGGGTCTCTCCTGGGATGGGAAATTGTGGCCCTAGTTGTGAAACTCCATCCTTCCCTCTTTGCTTCTAGCTTCAGTGATCAGGAACACGCCATTGTACTTTGCTGACAAACTTCAACAAGCCCTCCAGGTGAGAGGGCACACTCCTTTTTCCTCCCTTTGAAACGAAAACTGGGAAGATACCTCCTGGGCAGGAGAGAGGAAGTTTCAGGCTATTGCTAATGTAACAATCTCACATATGCTTTATATATACTTTATAAACGTATAGTAGCTCTCATTCCTGGGTTTACAAACTGTCTTGTCAAGTGTAGAGGGATGAACTGTGGTTAGAACTAAGTTAGTTGATCCATAAGGATTCTAAAGCTGAAATTTTTGGGCCAGCCCGTGGCTCACTCGGTAGAGTGCGGTGCTGATAACACCAAGGCCGCGGGTTCGGATCCCATATAGGGATGGCCGGTTTGCTCACTGGCTGAGCGTGGTGCTGACAACACCAAGCCAAGGGTTGAGATCCCCTTACCGGTCATCTTTAAAAAAAAAATAAAATAAAAATAAATAAATAAATAAATAAAAATAAAGCTGAAATTTTGGCCTCGTTAATATCTAGGTAGCCAAATATAAATATGAATATTCTCTGTAGGACATTACCTTGTCCAGTTTCAGCTGTTGCCAAAGTGATGGTGATAACAGCAGCAAGAATAATGACAAGGGCTAGCTAGTTAGCTCAGCCGATTAGAGCACAGTGTTGCAACACCAAGGTCAAGGGTTTGCATCCCCGTACCAGCCAGCCACCAAAAAAAGTATGACAAGAGCCAGCATTTCTTAGGTGTTCATTGTGTGCCAGGGCTGTCTTGAGCATGTTACAAACACTTTGATTAATCCTCACAACCATACTCCATCCTCGTTTTATAGATAAAAAACTGAAGTACAGAGAGGTTAAGGACCTTGCCCAAGTTCACACAGCTAGTAAGTAATACAGTCTCCTGCAAAACACTTAATGGTATAGGACATTTACTGCCCTGGGTCAACAACTTGTCGACTATAACATAAATGCTCTTAGCACCCAGCGCCCCCTTTCTCTACACTAGTCAGATTTTGTTCCATATTATCAATACTTAAATCAAAAACAAAAACATGTTATCTATACTTAAACCAGCAATCTTGGTTTGAGTAATTCCAGACAGTATATATAAGCACTTGTTCTATCATCCAGAGATTTCCATCTTGACAGTAGATTATAGTACTTGACTGATAAAGCCTGTATCATTATAATGAGTCAACACTAAGATTCATTTGAAGAGTTGTGGTCATCTGTCTAAACTCCTGTAAAAACAAACTTGTATCCCAGCAGTAAATGATTTTGTTAGGTTTTTTTTTTTGGTGGCTGCCCAGCCCTGAGATCTTAACCCTTGATGTTACAAGGCAGTTAGAAGGCAGTGCTCTAACCAAATGAGCTAGCCAGCCAGCCCCAAATAAACGACTTAGTAGAGTATTTGTTGGTTTTTTTGGCAGTAAGGGGATCTGAGCCCGTGACCTTGGTATTGTAAGGCTGCACTCTAACTTAGCTAACCAGCCAGCCTTGTAGTGTATTTGGATTATAGGACCCACACTCTTGGATGTAAATGCCAATTTATCTTAGAAATCGGAGTCAGAGAGGCTGGCCTGTGGCTCACTAGGGAGAGTGTGGTGCTGATAACACCAAGGCCACGGGTTCGGATCCTATATAGAGATGGCTGGTTAGCTCGCTTGGGAGAGCGTGGTGCTGACAACACCAAGTCAAGGGTTAAGATCCCCTTACTGGTCATCTTTAAAAAAAAAAAAGAAAGAAAGAAATCGGAGTCAGAAATTAATATAAGCCCACTTTTCTGAAAAAATAATTGGGGGGGCAGGTAGTCAGTACAGGGGTCAAACCCTGGACCTTGGTGTTATTTGCACCACGCTCTAACCAACTGAGCTAACTGG
>NW_007726214.1:204269-239529 GCF_000696425.1 Galeopterus variegatus | reverse complement strand
GGTGCTGATAACACCAAGGCCCCGGGTTCGGATCCCATATAGGGATGGCCGGTTTGCTCACTGGCTGAGCGTGGTGCTGACAACACCAAGCCAAGGGTTGAGATCCCCTTACCGGTCATCTTTAAAAAAAAAATAAAATAAAAATAAATAAATAAATAAATAAAAATAAAGCTGAAATTTTGGCCTCGTTAATATCTAGGTAGCCAAATATAAATATGAATATTCTCTGTAGGACATTACCTTGTCCAGTTTCAGCTGTTGCCAAAGTGATGGTGATAACAGCAGCAAGAATAATGACAAGGGCTAGCTAGTTAGCTCAGCCGATTAGAGCACAGTGTTGCAACACCAAGGTCAAGGGTTTGCATCCCCGTACCAGCCAGCCACCAAAAAAAGTATGACAAGAGCCAGCATTTCTTAGGTGTTCATTGTGTGCCAGGGCTGTCTTGAGCATGTTACAAACACTTTGATTAATCCTCACAACCATACTCCATCCTCGTTTTATAGATAAAAAACTGAAGTACAGAGAGGTTAAGGACCTTGCCCAAGTTCACACAGCTAGTAAGTAATACAGTCTCCTGCAAAACACTTAATGGTATAGGACATTTACTGCCCTGGGTCAACAACTTGTCGACTATAACATAAATGCTCTTAGCACCCAGCGCCCCCTTTCTCTACACTAGTCAGATTTTGTTCCATATTATCAATACTTAAATCAAAAACAAAAACATGTTATCTATACTTAAACCAGCAATCTTGGTTTGAGTAATTCCAGACAGTATATATAAGCACTTGTTCTATCATCCAGAGATTTCCATCTTGACAGTAGATTATAGTACTTGACTGATAAAGCCTGTATCATTATAATGAGTCAACACTAAGATTCATTTGAAGAGTTGTGGTCATCTGTCTAAACTCCTGTAAAAACAAACTTGTATCCCAGCAGTAAATGATTTTGTTAGGTTTTTTTTTTTGGTGGCTGCCCAGCCCTGAGATCTTAACCCTTGATGTTACAAGGCAGTTAGAAGGCAGTGCTCTAACCAAATGAGCTAGCCAGCCAGCCCCAAATAAACGACTTAGTAGAGTATTTGTTGGTTTTTTTGGCAGTAAGGGGATCTGAGCCCGTGACCTTGGTATTGTAAGGCTGCACTCTAACTTAGCTAACCAGCCAGCCTTGTAGTGTATTTGGATTATAGGACCCACACTCTTGGATGTAAATGCCAATTTATCTTAGAAATCGGAGTCAGAGAGGCTGGCCTGTGGCTCACTAGGGAGAGTGTGGTGCTGATAACACCAAGGCCACGGGTTCGGATCCTATATAGAGATGGCTGGTTAGCTCGCTTGGGAGAGCGTGGTGCTGACAACACCAAGTCAAGGGTTAAGATCCCCTTACTGGTCATCTTTAAAAAAAAAAAAAAAAGAAAGAAATCGGAGTCAGAAATTAATATAAGCCCACTTTTCTGAAAAAATAATTGGGGGGGGCAGGTAGTCAGTATCCAAGTCAAGGGTTAAGATCCCCTTACTGGTCATCTTTAAAAAAAAAAAAGAAAGAAAGAAATCGGAGTCAGAAATTAATATAAGCCCACTTTTCTGAAAAAATAATTGGGGGGGCAGGTAGTCAGTACAGGGGTCAAACCCTGGACCTTGGTGTTATTTGCACCACGCTCTAACCAACTGAGCTAACTGGCCAGCCCCTCTGAATCCCCCATTACTTTCTTTAGCCAAAAGACAGGAGGCCTGGTACATGCATAGGAAGAAGACAATGATGTTGAACTGCAAGGGTCCAACCAGGAGAAACTGATATGTAGGGATGGGGATGTGAAGTGGCCCTGGTGGGTCAGGAGCAGAACCAAGTCACACAACCCTGACCTCTATTGGAGCCCCATAAACTCACTTTGGGGGTCAGGCACGTGTATCTTCTTTGGAAATTTACTAACTTGGAAGTTAAAAGCAGTCTTCCTGGTTTTCATGTTAGCAGTCTTTTTTTTTGTCATTGGGGTGAGGGGGATAGCTGGTTGGTACAGGGATCAAACCCCAGACCTTGGTGTAATCAGTACCACGCTCTAACCAGCTGAGCTAACTGGTCAACCCTCATGCTGGCAGCCTTTATATAGGCAGCAGGTCTTTTCTAGCCTTCCTGGTGTACTTGTCTTTGGAACCACCCACCAAGCTCTGGAGGAGTGAGGGTCTAAGCTAATGGCAGGGCCAGGAAAGACATGTGGAAGGAACAGAGAAATACTCAAGCTGACCCCACAGAGACTGATCTGTCCTGATTCATTATCTTCCATGAGGATAGACAAAGAATTTTTGCCCCAAGATAATTTATACTTCTCTTTTCCCCTGACTCCCACCTCGCCTCCACTTCCTGCAATAATCCTCCATGCCATTTAATCCCTACTCTCAGTGAGTATCTTACTGTCTAACTATTCTTTGCCACCCCCCTGCCTTCCCATCCCCACCAAATCTGTTTCTTCCTCTACCAGGAAACGAAACCCAATTACGGAATCCTGATGCGCATCCTTATCTCTCGAAGTGAAACTGATCTTCTAAGCATCAGAGCTGAGTTCAAGAAGAAATTTGGGAAGTCCCTCTACTCTTCTCTCCAGGTGAAACTTGACTAGTTCTTAACTTGGAGCTGCACAGCTTCACTTCTCACCTCCACCCACAGTCCTTGCACACAGCTGAGCATATTCTTGCCCTGTAGAACTCATGAGTCTTAACTCATGAGTTAATTCAGTGCAGGACTCCAAGCAGCAAGAGGAAACTTCTGCCCCAGATGAGAGTTATGGACCAGCACAAGGGAGGGGACAGAGTGCTTGGGCCATGGTGGCGGTGGGTCTTTCTAACACCTGACTCCCTTGTCTGCAGGATGCAGTGAAAGGGGATTGCCGATCAGCCCTACTGGCCCTGTGCAGGGCTGAAGACATTTGAGACATCCCTGCTCCCCACCCCCACATGACATTCAAGGATCTGAGAGTCCCATGTTTCGCCAAGCCTGCAAGAGACCAACTGGGCCTCCAAATAGGACAACCCCTCACTGAGCACCACATGCTCCAGCTTCTTGTTGAGGCTGGAACTCTAAGTTTCTTTTAAATCCCTTAATTTCCCTCATCTCAGAATGATGCCTGTGCCTGGGTCCTGTAGTTCCGTCTTGGGTGTGGAGTAATGAGATCTCTAATAGTTTCTGCCCCACTCATCCTTCCCATACCCTGGCCAGAATATCTCACTAATACTTGAATTCTTTTGGCAAACTTCACTGTCATTTGTGTTCCTGATTGAAATTTGGGTGGAGCATGACAGGACCTGGCTGGAGGCCTTGGAGTTGGAGGTGACTTTGATGTGTACTTGGCTATTTAACAGGAATCCTGTTTTTGCTCTGGTGCTGCCATTATCAACAACCCCCCCCCACCACCACCACCCCGTGTCTTCCCTCACCCTCATTATTCTCTCTTGCCCAGAAAATTTCAGGCAAAATAATTGAAAAACAGGCACCAGAACAAGGTAAAAAATGGTCAGAGGTTGCAAAAGACCATCTGTATGAACGGAGAAGCAAGCAAAGAGTCAAGCTGCCCTGCCCAGCCTGGGAAATCTCGGGCTAGCAGGGAACACAACCCCAGACTCATCTATCCAAACGGATTTGGAAACCCACCTCTCATTAGAGTACTATTTCCCATGAAAGACCTATCAAATACAGAAACAAAGAAAAAAGGCAGGCTTTGGTTCCCCCTGCTGTCTCTATTAGAAATGACAAACAACCTCCTTAAGTCTCTTTACCCCGCTCCCCCTTTTTGCATTCCTCAATTGGGTCAAATACTTAACCCCACTGCTGCAGGGTAAGGCAAACAACAGATCTCAGGAAAGAAGTTTTATTTCCAAACCTCTAGGCAGGCATTACAAATAATGGAGATAGAAACCCAAATAAAACCCTGAAACAAAGGGAGTAGGCCTGCTGGGTAGCCAGGAGCACCCAGGAAGTCAGGGGTGGGAAGTAGGAGAGATACATTCCAGATTGGGATCTCACCCTGGAGCCTGAGTCTGTATATTCATGTGACTATTCTGGGAAAGGAAGTTGGGAACCACATTTCTTCACCCCATCTATCCCAATGTTGCCCTGGATGGGAGGAAGAGAAGGCAGCAGCACGTGAGGGCAAGGGAGTTACCGAGTCTGACCCTGGCGTTTCCTGCCTGCCTCAATCCCCAACAGTCCATAAATAAGTTATCCTGCATATCTCAGGTGTTGAGGTGGGAGAGCAAGCAAATTAGCCGTAGCCTCTGAAAGAAGGAGTAGGTCAGCCCGGCACTGGGGCAGAGCTATAGCAGAACACAGTCAGACTCATGCTTCGGCCTCTGCCGGCGCTCCCCGGCTGCGCGTCCGGATGCGGCTCCTCTGCCCTGTATTGAATTTAACGATTGGTCATCCAACAACGTTGGAAAAGCAACAAGGACAGAGATTCTAGAAGGAAGTGGGGGGGTCATGATCAGGAGGGGCACTGGGGAGAGAAAGATAGAGAGGGACTCTAGGGAAGAGGAACAGGCAGGAGAACGGCCCCAAGAGAAGTTTTGGGACAAGTGCAGGTTCCAGACCAGGCAAAGCATGGGCTGGCACAATGGGAATGTGGCAACAGGCCAGAGGAGCACAGCAAGCTCACCTGTGGTGATGGGGCCCATGTTTGCACAGGCTGGACTGCTTGATGCTGTTGATACTCCTCTTGCTGAAGTTGCTGGGCCAGCTCCAAGTCGCTAAGACCCAATGTGCCTTGTGGCTGCTGTTGCTGCTGCAGAGACAGGGCAATCAGGTAGTCCTGGAGAGAACAAGAACTGTGAGGGAGGCTAAGGCTGGGGGCATGGATACTCAGGCTAGGTTTCCAAATCAGTTTTTCTTCATCCTTCACATTCTCCAGCTCCTTCTCTCTCCAGAACAAAACACACAGCCTGGTATATTATCTGATGCCAGAGAATATACACCAAGTGAGGAGATGGTCCAAAGGTAACAGAGAATAAAGGGGCATGGATGTCACACGTCATGGCCTCTAGATGATAAAATGCATGCAGTTCACTTATGGCTCTCTCTCTGCATCTTTCCCAGAGGCCCCACATACCTGGTCTACCTGTAGTTGCTTTTCTGGGGAACCGCTCCCACTTTCTGCTCCAGGACCCTTGCCCAGGGAATGACTTAGGTGAAAGTCAGAGTCACAGAAGCAGCTGTCTCCATCCACATTGTGCAAGCTCTCCCAAACCACTTGCTCCTCCTGTAGAAAGCCCTGGTCAGTGACCAGTAGGTACAAGTGATTCTGAAAAGAAAAAGACAGAGCTAATTGGTAGGATAAGTGATACGGAAGCAGTTTACCACCAGAAATCATCTCAGAGGCACAGGTGGAGAAGATTTGGATTAACTGGTGTGCTAGCTGGAACGTGTCAGTGTAAGCATACAGGGCATTTATAAATATGCGTGACTGTGGGGAGAGGGAAGGAATGTCTGAGTGTGTGTCCAGCTGCGTGTGAGTATGGCAGTCATTTTGGTCAAGCATGGAGTCCTCAGGGCTGGGGTGCCACACAAGATCCTGCTTTCTCCCCCCCTTTCCCATGGTTCTTTGGGCTTGCCTAATGGCTATGAGGATAAATTGTTTGAGAACCAGAGACCTCTCCCTCTTCCACTCAATTCCTGAACTCCAGCAATTTCTGACTTTGGAAGACTGGAAAGTTGTTCAAAGATTCCACTGCCACCTATGGCCATGCCGCTGATCTCGGAAGCTAAGCAGGGTCAGGCCTGGTTTGTACTTGGGGGGGAGACCCCCTGGGAATGCTGGGTGCTATAGGCTTAATTAAAAAAAAAAAAAAAAAACAATCCCACTGCCCCTTCCTGGGAGAGGAGTATACTTTCCTGTCCCACTGATGGTAGGCTTATCCCCTATGGCTTGCTCTGACCAGTGAGATGAGAGCAGAAATGAGTCATTCCAGGCAGAAGCACTCAGAGTGAGTGCATAGTTGTCCCTCTCTCTCTTTTCCTTCATAGATTTCAGATGAAGGCTCTTTTGTCAGCCTAAGTCCCAGAGTGTAGATTGTGTGGGACAGAACTGTAGCCAATCCACTGTGGCCATGCAGCATGAGCGAGAAATAAACCTTTGTTGTGGTAAACCACAGGGATTTTAGGAGTCATTCATTACCACGACTTAATCTACCTTATCCTGCCTGAAACACTGACCCAGAAGAAAAAGGCACGAGGAAATGACAGCATTCCAACCCACCACCTCTGAACCCTCCTCACCTTGTGCTTAGTCATGGTGCTGAAGTGGTTGTTTCGGAAAAAGACACTAAGTTCACCCGCCTTGGCAGTTGCTGTTAACTCACACAGTCCATGGTAGGTCAGCTGTGCTGCAGTGGCCTCCAGGAACTGCTCTGCAATCAGGCCTGCCAGAAAGGCACAAGATGGGGGGAATTTGGCTTAAATCTGAAGTCCACAATAAGAAGGATCATCCATAGAGCCCCTGTCAAAAGCCCCAGGGATAAGTCCCACCTTCTGAAATCCCTTCCTTGAGGCCTGACTGTATTCATTCACTCAACAAGTACAGAGGAGCTGACCTTGTGCCAGGCACTGCACTAGGCACAGGGGATACTCATGAACTTAACAAATTCCCCAAACTCCCTATTGTGGAGCTTATATTCTAGTGGGACGTGGCAGGAGACAACAGACAATAAATAATAAACCTAAGTAGCCATCATTCCCTCTACATAAGATCCATGAGAAGGGAAGAATATCACCTTCTGTCACGAGGTTGGTGTCACTGGAGTGTTTGCAGGTGATGATCTTCTCTACCAACTGGTTGTAGCTCAGTTTCCCAACTGCACTCACAGCCTCAGGACTCTGCATGGGTAGCAGGGTGGGGTGTCACAAACAGAAAAAATTGAGCTTTTTTTTTTTTTTTTTTTTTTTTTGTCTTTTGTCTTTTTCCATGTCCGGCAACGGATCGCAACCCTCAGTGTTGCCCCCGTACCGGACCGGGGACCGGCAATGGGATTGCAACCCTCAGTGTTGCTCCCACGCCTCGCTCAGCCAGTGAGCGGGAGATCACTGTGGGAGATGTATGTGGGATCCGAACCCTCGGGCGGGAGCGCCGCCGCGCTTCCCAAGCGGCGCACTATCCAGTGCGCCACCAGGCCGGCCCCCCCAAAAATTGAGCGTTTTTTAAGAAAGGAAATTAACCAAGCCTACAAGGACTGCAACCCTATGACAAAAGTTTCCTAAATTTTTGATGTCTAAAGAACTGATCCTATTTGCATATGGTTTGCTTGTATTAGAATGTTACCCCCCCTGGGCCGGCCCGTGGCTCACTCGGGAGAGTGCGGTGCTGATAACACCAAGGCCCCGGGTTCGGATCCCATATAGGGATGGCCGGTTTGCTCACTGGCTGAGCGTGGTGCTGACAACACCAAGTCAAGGGTTAAGATCCCCTTACCGGTCATCTTTAAAAAAAAAAAAAAAAAAGAATGTTACCCCCCCCAAAAAGATTAAAATTCAAGGAAGTCTTCACTGGGTCCAGTCTCTAAACCTATTCCCCTCCCAAACCAATCTAACCCCCATCTCCCTAACATAAAAAAAAAAAAAAAAAAGAATGTTACCCCCCCAAAAAAGATTAAAATTCAAGGAAGTCTTCACTGGGTCCAGTCTCTAAACCTATTCCCCTCCCAAACCAATCTAACCCCCATCTCCCTAATCCCCACCCCACAAAATTTTGCCTCTCTCATCGAATCAGCTTAAACTGAATATGAGTCTCATTGGGGCCTTCCCACCCTCACCTGTGGATCAACAAGCCAGCCATGGTACAGAGGTATGCCTAGTAAGTCAAAGACACTGCACTCAGGTGTATACTCAAAATCAGAGACGCCTGTGAATCGCACATTGACATCCAGACCTGTGGCCAGTTTAGGCAGCACTGTCATTGCATCATCCACATTCTGGGGTAGAAAATAAAATGATGGGGGAAAAAAAAAAAAAGAAAATGATGGATATTCTAGCCTCCTCTCCCACCACTCCTCTCCCACCTCCAGAAATAAAAAATTAATCTTGTTGCTTTTCTTCCTTGATTCTCTTATGAGCCATTTCATTCCTCCCTTGACTCAACCCTTCTTTATCTTATACAAATGAACATATTTTCTCAGACAAAAATATACTCTTCTCCTCCTCCTGTAGAGAGAAATCATGGTTCAAGGAACCCTCTTAAGAAGCAGCAAAAGGGCTTCTCTTCATAGCTCTGGGTATCCCCTTACGAACCTGCAAACCCCTATGTGCAGACCTTTATCTCACCTGCTGAAAATTAAGCTGAAGTCCCTCTGACTTCTCCTGAGGCTTGATGGACAGGAGGCAGTTTCCTACAAGATAGGATCCCTTATCAGCTTACCCCACAATTGTCCCCAAAGCTCTGCTTCGTCTTCTTCTGAAGAATGGGGTATTATCACAGGACTACAGATTTTCAGAGCTCAAAAGGACTTTAGAGCCTAAGCCAGACCCTTCATTTCTCAGAGGAAGAAACAGGCTCATAAAGGTGAAAGGGCCCCCCAAGGTCACATACAAAAGCTGAGGGCAGAACTAGTGTTACAATCCAGGACTCCTGACACCTTGAACTTTGCTATTCATTCTCCGGCCTTGCAAAGAAGCCCCATTGGACCCTTTCCCTCCCTGCCACATCAGAGCCCCAAATAGAGATCCTTCAATAATTTGGATCTGGCTGAGTAGATAGCTCTAGAACCCATTGGGTAATTCCCTTTCAAGGCCCAGTCACTCACCAAGATGGGCCATGAGCTCATCTGATGTGATCACTTCCTTCTGGGGGGGCAGCTTCACCTGGAGGCAGAGGGAGTGATCATGTGTGTGCTTTCCCTCACAGAACACTGAAGGAGAACCCCGTAGAAGGGGGGGTGTCCAGTGGTAGGATGGGGTGGAAAATAAAGCCTTGCAACTGGAGCAAGGAATGAACATGAAATACTGCAAGGCATTCCCATTTCTAGAGAGCAGGAGATACAGGAGTAGAACAGATCGTTTTTGGTTTTTTTCTTGCTTTCTTTTTAGGAACATCCTATCTCATTTGTTCAAGTTGAAGAAATGGGGAGAATAATCTGGAAAGTTTTGACTGTTTTGAGAAAATCAGGATGATCAAGGAGGTAGGTCAGGGAAGAGTACTTCCCAACATTTTCTGAGCCCCCATATGAACTCTCTCTTACCTTCCACTGAAGAAAGAGGATGTTCATGATGGCGAGGAGAGGGCAAGGGCCGTTAGAGCTCTGGGTGATGATGGGTGTCCGTTCTCCCTTCCAGGGGATCCACTTCACGCAGTAGAAATCTAGCTCAGGCTGCCGGGTCTTGGGGGACTGGGGAAGCTCCTGGGGCATGAAGCATGTCCCCATTGTCTCCACTTCAGGCGACATCCTGTGGGCTGGCCCTGGTTGACTTGAGCTAGCTTCAGGTGGAGGGGACTCGAGGTTATCCCCATCCTGGGCAGGCAGCAAAGGTTGGTCTACTGGCTCCTGTTCTCCAGTTGCCCCATCAGCATCTTTGGCATTTTTGTCCTGAGGGTGCTCATCCGGTCCCAACAGGACCTCATGGTTTTCAGGGGTGACTGCTTCTGCAGTCATGGCCTTACCAGGGGCTGGATGCTCAGGCTGATGGTGCTCCATGGTTGGAAGGTAGTCAACCGAGGGGCACTGGAGGCATTTATTGATCTCAGAGACTTTCCTAAACCAGGCTTGGCATGCAAAAGAGGGACCTGTCCAATAAGAAGAAAATCATTGGGCTGGAAAGCAAATGGACCCAGAAAAGTCTTGGAAAAGGAATGCAGTGTGGAAGTGTGGCTAGTGTCTGTGTAGTCACTCCTGGCTATGGGTAGTAGGTGTCTTTCTCAGCTTGTATAAACAGATGGGCCCCGGGCTGAGCTCCTTCCACCTCTAACTTGCTGTGAATAGATGGGACTAAGGAGGGCTTGGGGCTTCCGAGCTTGGGAGGGATGAGTGGAGTGGAATTGAAGACATTGGGTAGAGTCAGCTTCCCTGAAACAGATGAGAAGGAATGAAGAAAAGACAGAGAAAGGGAGAGTGCAAAGGAGAAAGACAGAAGGGAAAGAGATGGAAAAAGAAATGTTAAAACTCTACTGATGACTGGCCAGCCACCAAAAACAAAAACAAAAAAACAACTATACTAATAGTTATTAATACAGTGATCTTTCACTCACCCTGTAACTGGCGTCACATCAATAATCCCCACCACAGCTGGGACAGGGGTAATTTCTCTGCCCTACACCAAACCCTGCCCCTTTACAGAACATTCTGAGCACATACAGGCTGCTTATATCCTTAGGGATACCTTCTCTGTGCCTCACCCAAGGCTGAAAAGATTAACAGTCAGTCACATAGTGCTTGGGGTGAAGAGTGGAGATGCAGAGAGTCAGTATCATGTCCCTAAAGGTGACACACTGGTGAGAAAGGGGAAGTCTTTCTACTCAAAGGAGTCTACTGAACCTTACGCAACCCTAAACTATAGCAAAAAGGTCTTGGGAAAGACTTCCTGTAGTCTGGAGAGTGGAAATGTATGTCACGGGGACTTGAATCAGAGACTGGTTCTAGAGGCATACTATAGCAAAAAGGTCTTGGGAAAGACTTCCTGTAGTCTGGAGAGTGGAAATGTATGTCACAGGGACTTGAATCAGAGACTGGTTCTGATAAGTAACTTCGGATTAGAGGCACGAAAAGCACTCCCCACGAATTCTTCCTGTAAGCTTCTTTTGGCAGCTGGAATTGAAATAGCAACTTCTCCTCAGTTCGCCTTCGTTCCCAAAACTACCCTAACCCACAGATATTCTCTTGCCCACAATTTATGTGGAATAGGAAAATGCTGGTTATTGATTTACATTAAAAAAAAAAAAATACTCCCTCTACATTCACCTACCTGTGAGTGTGTTCTTTATGTCTATTCCCACCTAGGTCATTTTAGATGTGAACACTGGACCTGTTTAGCCTGCTCTCTACCAGCTCTAAGCATCGAGTCAAACATTGATAGACATTTAATTAACACTGTGGATAGTAAATCACAAAAAGCCACAAACACTGCCCTCTAGAGAAATCTTCCTTCAATCTCCTTGTTCTTCTTCCCCTGAATAGTTAGGTGAGAAACCAGGAGAAATTAAACTAGGTAGAACTCTTGTCTTCTCTCTAGCTTCCTCCTAACCTGAGACTATGATTCCTTCTTATAAATCTGTAGGAATTTGGGGCTAGGGGAAGGCCTGGGAGATGAGGTCGAGGTACATTGAAGTTACTGAAATAAAGTAAGCCTAGTCACCTAAATTGATCATCTTCCTGATTCAAATATAATTTATGCTAGCTGCATCTCATTTACTTTTCCCCCCCCTATATAAAGATGACCGGTGAGGGGATCTTAACCCTTGACTTGGTGTTGTCAGTACCACACTCTCCCAAGTGAGCCACTGGCTGGCCCTCATTTACATGTTGTTAATTTAGAATCAGAGTAGCAAAAATTCCCTTCAGGCCTTATACTTTTTTCCACCTCTTTCTCCTTTCTTCCTCTTCTCCCAAGTGACACTTATGGTGAGCCTTGAAACAGATGCCAGAGCCTGGGAAAGTTAAAAAAGCAGGGCTCGTTTCTAATCTTTTTTGTCCAGTGCCAGAAATGATCAATAATTAAGTGGGGGCTGGTCAGCTAGCTGGCTTGGGGGATGAGCCAAAAGAAACCAGGAACTGGACACCTGAGCGAGTGGCGTCTCAGAGAAATTGTGCAGAACTACGTGGGCTAAGTCTTAAGAGGCAGGGGCAGGAAATGTCACGGAAGGTTTCTACCCTACAAGATATATTCCTGGTGGGGAGGGCATGGAGTATTTCAGAGTAGGAAAGGACGAGGGGGAGGATACTCAAACAAATCAGGATTTCATTCTTTTCCGCCTCTTGTCTCAGCTCAAGTCCTACACTTTCTCTCCAGCTGGAATTATCCTATGATGGTGGGTGAGGGAGTTAAAATAGCCCTGGCCCCTCCTAGTTAGTAGCAGTTGGAAGAAGCATATAAAATAGGCATGTAGCTTGAAGAAGACACTCCTCCTCTCCCAGGAACCTTCCTTTCCCCAGAAGTCCCTTACCGTCCCATTCCAATCTCCTTCTCGATCTGACCCAAATCTTCATGCAACCAATGATTTAGATTTCCCCCTCAGAATAAGTCAAACAGCACCACAGTGCCCTGTCTACCTGCTCACAGGGAGAGGGGGAGGGTTTCATTACAAGGAGGAAATGAAAGAACCAAGCATCCCGTTTACACATTCCTCCTGCCTTAGCACCTCTAAGCAATTCAGACTTGTAGAGACCAAAGAGGGGAGGACAGTCAAGTGTCAACTCCCGAGAGCCGGAGAGGAAAAGAGAGAATGAAGATGGTTAAAACAAAGTTTTTACCTTAAAGAAGTGGGTGATGTTCCAGGACTGAGAAGGAGGGCTCAGCTCTGGCCATTCAACAGGGGACGTGGGTACAATGAGGGGCACCACCAGGGCCAGCTGCTTTCCGGCTGCCAGCGCCAGCCAGTGCTTACACAGGTTTACACAGGTTTACAAGCGGCGGTCCTGGCTGTGTCGTGGCCACTTCCGGACTCACGCCCAGGACTGGGGGCACTGGAGGGGGGTGAGGGCAGGCAGAGGCGCAGCCCAGGTGCTCCAGGGTCGCTCAGAGCGTCTTCAGGATTCCTGAGTCGCTGAGTCTGGGGCGTGTGCTCCAGGCCCTGACTACAAACTGGTTTTCAAAGGAAGTTTGTGGTTTTTCTTCTTTCTTCTTTCTCTCTCTCTTTCTCCCATCGGGACAAAGAAAAATTAGTCGAGGACAAGCTCTCTGGAGGAGGAGGGGCCTGCCCAACACTGGAGGATTTCCATCGGGGCTTTCTGACCCGGTCAGCAGCTGGGTGATCAGCAGAGAGCAAGAAACAAGGAGAGAGAAACAACAGACCCTTTCTCTTCCCGCTGCCTGCCGCTGGAAGGGACGGAGCGCTTGTGCCTCTCTGGTGAGAACAGGGAAGAGCAAGTGCCCTTGCTGAGTGGGCAGGAGCAGGGCTGGACAGCAGCAGCTTGTTGGAGCTGGGCTTTCTCCCCAGGTATGGCAGTCTTTTGCTCTGGATCCACAGAAGCAGGGCCAGAGAGCATATCTGCATATCTACTCATTTAATGTAAAAAATACTACTAATAAAATAAAATCCTGTTCCTTCCTCTCTGGAGCCCTGAGAAGGCTCTTTTCCAAGTTCTCGCTGTTATTTTTTTAGTCTAGAAATGAAACTGGCTGGTCTCTGCCCCTGGAAGTGCATAAAAGTTGTGGATAAAGCCCCAGGCCCTGGGAAGAGCACAGCAGGGAGAGAACTAGCCGAGCCGGCAGGAGCTGCAACACTCCTGTGCTCTCGGTTTTGTTTCAACCATAGGTCTCAGCTTCTCATCAGTCATCTCCTCTCAATTTCCAGCTTGGGAAGAAGGAAAAGTGGGTGTGAGGTTGATGGTAGGAAATAAAGGATTAATAGATAAATAAAGGGTTAGTTAATGAGGGAACAGTTGATGATGAGGGTACATTTATTTTAAGTACTCTGCACTGCCCAGGGGCTGGAGAGTGGCAGTTAAGGGAGGTTGGAACCTAACTCAACATTCTGAAGGGTCCTCCAAGTTCTACTTACAGGACTGCCATAGGATAAAACTTCAAGCAGCTCTGAAGACTGAGAAAACAGCTGGAACAATTAGGCAGCGAGCAAAGAGCCAAGGTTATAACAGTCCAAGAAAGGAATGAGGAGACATTTGCCCGGGCTGTAGAAAAAACAGTCTACAGAGTTAGAAAGGAAGAAGCAAAAGGAGTTTGGCAAGACACTGTAGATATCAAGCAAAGGGGTCAAAGGTTACTCCAAAGTTTTTTTTTTTACTATGGACAACCACAAAATTGGTGGCAATAGGTCAGTTTGGTAAAGGAGAGAATTCGAGAAAGGAAGCTGAAGAGCGGTTTTGCCATGTGTGGTTGAAGATGTCAACCTGATGCTCAGTGTAGTATATGTTAAGATGCTATACTTAGCCTGATCTGAGAGGGAAAGTTCAGATGCCACAAATGGGTTTCTGTAACACATACACATTTGTGTTATCAAATGAGTGATCCCTCAGAAAATCCTCCTTCCCTCAATTATGGACATCTCGGAGCTTCTGGACTACGTTTCCCAAGACGCCCTGCGCCACGCCCTCCAGTGCGCCTCCGGAAGACATCCCGTGAGTCTCCGGGCGCAGAACTCCGCCTCCGCCTCTGGGGGCGGGGCGACGTCGGACTCCAGGAGCGCCCGATTACGCATTTCCTCCCGGGGTCGGAGGCCGATTTGCCTTGTGGCGGGTTCGAGTCCCGCCTCCTGACTCTTGCCTCTAGCTCCTGAGTCTTGGGCAGGGTGCATGAGCAGCATAACCTGTCCTAGACGAGGTTCGACGGTATATCTTGGGCTTCGCCATGGAGGAGTACCTGCAGGGTTGTCGAGCTGCTCTGCAGGTAACGAATCTCTGTTGGTGACTGTAAAGAATGGAGCATGGGGTCCAGGGAGGACTAAAATGTGGTGTGGGATCTGGAGAGCCACAACGGTCCGTGTGGAGCGAACACCGAGTTGTGGGGAGGGGGCTTGTGGTCTGATCAGGTTTGGGGTATGAGGACCGAGAACCTAGCTTACGAGCGCGAGAATGTGCTCAATCTCCCCGTTTTGGGCTCCCCGCCTTTGGGATCTATCTGGCGGAGAGCGGGGAGGAATCTTGGGCCTGGGTCCTGTATTTGAGCCTTGCTTGCTATCACCTGGGGGGTCAGTTCCGTCAAAAGGGCCAGACCTCTGCCGCCGCCAGTGTGTCCCGCGAGGTGTGTTTATTCCTTTCTCCCCGCCCCTGTTTCAGTTCTCCCCTCCCAAAGCCTCTCTTGGCCTTCTGGCCTGCAGGTGAACCTCTGGGGTGTGGAGGGAACCTGTGCCCACCGCTGTATTTCCTCTGGACGGCGGTTTCTCTTTGACAGGCTGAACTCATTTCCAGATTATAGGCGGTCGTGGTGTTTTACCTTGAATCAGTGTTTTTAAGCCAAACATACGGAATACATTGGGCATGTCTGTTGACCCACAAACTGCATTCCTTTGCCTCCAGGTTTCTCCCTTGGCCTTAACACACACAAATTACATAAAACTCCCCGCACAAAAGGGATAGCACAAAATGTGTTTGGAATCAAAACTATAAGCATGACTCCTGACAGATTTGTGATTTATTTTTGGTTCTCTCTGAGCCTGCTGGACTCACACAGCTGCAGACTGGTCATGCAGCATTATTAGGCTGTTATCCCTAGTTACCAGCAAAGCTAGTCAGAGAGAGGCTAGAAGGTCATCTGCCCCCTCTGCTTTGAGTTACACACGCTGCCCCTGAAGAAACCTAGAGAGATGGCTGACTGTACCTTCCTTTTTAAATTTCTTAAAACTCTACAAATTCTCGTTTTCCCTGAACTCTTCCTCTGGTGGTCAGAAACTGAAGCTGTTTGGCTTGTGCATTCAGCTGGTGGCAGATGGGGTGGGGGTTAAGAGTTACACATGTATTTCCAAAGTGAAGAGGAGAATGGTGCCTTATAAGTTACGCAGCCATACACTTGGTTTGCCCAGGACGGGCTTAGTTTTTCTCCAGCATAATCATTAACAGTGTCCTTTTTCATTCTCAAAAGTGTCCCAGTTAGAATAACAAAGTCTATAAATCACCCAACTCATAAACTATGTTAAGGCCATGAAGAGACAGTGAGCTCCTCAAAATAGAAGTTCATTTCCATCCAAGAGCCACAAGTGCTGGAAGCTGGAGTTTTAGAGGAAGAGGATTGCCCTGGCTTGGGTGATCTGGAAGGCTTCACAGAGAAAGGGGGATTTAGGGAGGACTTGAATGGCTGCGGGGGTGGGTAGAGAAAGAAGAAGATGGAAGGGATTTCATCTTTGCCATTTACAGAGTAGGCACTTACGTACTATCATTTAATCAGAACAACTTCATGAAATTGGTTATGTTATTATACCCATTTTTATATAAGGAAAATGAGGCTTAGGGAGGCCGAAGTCCCACAAATAAGAAGCAGAGCTGGGATTCAACCACAAATCTATGATATTTTCAAGTAGCTGTTATGCTGCTCTCAGAGAAGAAAATGGTGCAAAGTGCAGAGCTGGGAATGTGCACATCATGGTCTGCGGGTGGTGAATAAATAGTCCAGTCATGCTGGGGTGATGGTGGGTGCTGACAGGGGAAAGGAATGCTACCATCTCCTTTGGTCACCCAGTTCCAACATTTGTGACAAGTCCCAAAGTATTCCTTTTGTACTCATTCTTCTGGTTGCTGTTTGGGCTTGGCTGAGCGCAAGAGGTTAGTTGTTTGCCTTCCTCTGCAGATCATTTCTTCTTACCTCAGAGCCATGAAGTAGTAGTACTTGGTCCCTACTTTCTGTTTTCTGCTTAGCCTTCTCTTCATTCTGGGGATCTGACTGATCCTGACTCAGCTGCCACTTGCAATGAAGCCGCACTAATGTAAATGACTTTTGGAAAGGTTCTCTGAGGGCTTCTTTGTACCCAGCAATAGGTTGCTCCCCTTGCTCTGCTTTTTCTATTCCTCTTACCTTTTTTCTCCAGAGTCAGAGCATATGGCTTCTCATATTTATATAGCTCCCTCTCTAGAGAACACAGTGCCCTCTTTAGTGCTTCAATGCACAAGTTACCTTTGCAGCCACTTATCTCAAATGCTTTGCTGTCACTTTGGTCCACAGCCATGTGGGCAGTTCTTGGTATCCAGGAAACAGAGGGGCCTTTTCTGTTATCAGGAGGAAGAATTGCTAGCCAGAGGAGTTACTATAGGACTGGGGTCTTGGGTGCAGAATTTTCTTATTGCTTTGGAGAAGAATTTAGTGTTGAAAAAGAACCCCTCCCTCCCCAGTGCTGTTCAGTATGAATGGGCCTTGGCTTCCGCATTCTCGAAGTAGGCATAGAGAAATGGGCATAGGGTGAACCTAACGGTAAACTTCCCCCAGGGGCCCTTTGCATAGAACCCTGACAGATAATCTCTGCCTTCTCTACTTCTCTCTAGGGTGGGAGTAGGAGATAGGGAAGAATGTGGTTAAAAAACAAAAACAGGCCTGGCCAGATAGCTTAGTTGGTTAGAGCATGGTGCTGGTAACACCAAGGTCCAGGGTTCAAGCCCTGTACTGGCCAGCTGCCAAAAAAAACCCCCCAAAAAACCCCAACCTATCTAGTAACTAGATAGGGCAATTTATACTACCAGAAGTCTCCTATCTTGCCCCTTTTGAGCTGAGGTTTTCCGGTGGGGCAAGGGAGGATAAGATACATGGAAGATGATTCTAGGTTTCCCTAGATTCTCTTTTTTCTTTTTTTTTTAAAAGATGACCGGTAAGGGGATCTTAACCCTTGACTTGGTGTTGTCAGCACCACGCTCACCCAGTGAGCTAACTGGCCATCCCTATATGGGATCCGAACCCACGGCCTTGGTGTTATTAGCACCGCACTCTACCGAGTGAGCCACGGGCCGGCCCTCTTTTTTCTTAAAGTCATACAACTTGATAAGTGTTCCTTGCTATGTTTTACTCCTCTAATCCCCTACCCACTTTGCTAAACTTTTTTTTTTTTGGCAGCTGATCAGTACAGGGATCCGAATCCTTGACCTTGGTGTTACAAGGTTGCACTCTAACCAACTGAGCTAACCGGCCAGCCCTAAACTCTTGTATCTGGCAAATCTTCCCTGACTGAAGAAGCCAGAGTGTATGGACTTTCACCTTCTTGTTAACATAGTAGTTCTCAACTGGGGGAGATTTTGCTCTTCAGGGAACATTTGGCAAGTCTGGAGACATTTTTGATGGTCATGACTGGGAGTGCAATGGACATCTAGTGGGCAGAGGCCAAGAATGCTGGCAAGTATCCTGCAGTGCACAGGAGAGCCCCTACAACAGGGAATTATCCATTCTAAAATACCAGTAATGCTGAAATTTTGGGAAACCCTGCTCTAATTAGTGTGTCTCACTTTGTCTCTCTCATCCCATCCTCTCTCAGAAGCAGGCTGAGATAGAGTTCAAAAATAATCCTCTGGTAAGAGAGGATTATTGTGCCCTAAGCTGAACCATAGGCTTAATGGTCTCATTCCACCAGCAGAATGCTCATACCTGGAGTGAAATAGTAATTCTTAAAGTACTTGCCGCATTTTTTTGAAGATTATTAATGCATGTAAAAATATTAGAATAATGCCTGGCACACTCAATAAATATTTAAAAACAAAACAAAAACCCTGTCTCTGTTGTTGTGGGCACTGTAGTTTAATGTATTATATTTAGAACTGTGATAGCTAGAGAGATGCAAGGGATGAAGGTTAATAATAGCAGATACCTCTCTCTCCTCAGAGTTCTTATCAGCAGTCGGACTTTCCAAAGCTTTAAAAATAAAAGTTCCAGGGCCGGCCCGTGGCTCACTCGGTAGAGTGTGGTGCTGATAACACCAAGGCCACGGGTTCGGATCCTATATAGGGATGGCCGGTTTGCTCACTGGCTGAGCGTGGTGCTGACAACACCAAGCCAAGGGTTGAGATCCCCTTACCAGTCATCTTTTTAAATAAATAAATAAATAAAAGTTCCAGCAGTAGAAACTGTTCTAGTTTATTTATTTATTTATTTTTTAAAAGATGACTGGTAAAGGGATCTTAACTCTTGACGCTCTCCCAAGTGAGCTAACCAGCCATCCCTATATAGGGATCCGAACCTGTGGCCTTGGTGTTATCAGCACCACACTCCCAAGTGAGCCACGGGCCAGCCCTCTGTTCTAGCTTTAAACTGAACCTGCTGGGGAAAGTGTCTGTTTCTTGGGTTGTGAGAGGTGTTGGTTATACATGGTTATCATGGGGGCTTCTCAGGGTAGGAGAGTTTTCCTGGACACCTGGATAATGGAGCATAAGGATTCTTTTCCCTATTTTGCAAATGGGGAGAAAAAAACAACCAGGGTTGATACGCCCAAGAGCATGGCTTGATATACCAGCTACCCCAAATGCTCTACTTTTGACTACTTGAGTGCCCAAAGAAGCATAAGAAATCAGGGGATTGGCTGGCCAGTTAGCTCAGTTGGTTAGAGCTCTGTGTTGATAACACCAAGGTCAAGGGTTTGAATCTCTACTTGCCAGCTGCCAAAAAACCAAAAAACACACCAGAGTATTATTTACTGCTCTTCTGTAAATTAACATTCAAGGAGACAGTTTAATAGAGAGAAAAGAGCACTTTGCCATTAACTAGATGTGTGTGGAATGCTTAAAGCTTAGCTAAAATACTTATGATGTGTCTGCTAATATCCTCATTCATGAAATGAGGACCCCTAAGTTTATCTGACCTACCTTCTCTGTGAAGAATGAGTGGATGTGTGTGATGCCCTACATGAGTATAAAGTAAATGGAAATGGGTAGAGATGCTTGTGTTAGTTTCTCATTCTCACATCTCTCCAGGAGTCCCGACCTCTGCATGTTGTGCTGGGAAATGAAGCCTGTGACTTGGACTCCATGGTGTCTGCTCTTGCCTTGGCTTTTTACCTGGCAAAGGTGAGTACCTAGAAACAGGAGTCCTATAGAATGAAAAGATTTGTATTCAAGATCCAGTTCTGCCACTTGCTAGCATTTAGCTTTGAATAAGTTAAATCCTTTAACTTTGCTGAGTCTCACATTACTGTGTGTAAAATCTGAAATGATAATACTTTTAAAGGCTAACATTCTCCCTGCCTTTCGTTTGTCACGACAGGTCCTATGGTCATTTATGAATTATGTTGACTTCCCCTTTGGATTTCTTGAGAGGAAGAGGTTTGCTGAACACCGGGAACTTCCTTACTTCTGTCCCAAGGACGGTTTTTAGGTTTGTTCTACACTGGAGTGGAAAGAGACATCGCCCCAATTTGGCCACAGGAAGCATTTTTGTCCATGCGCTTCGTCGACTTGAATCACATTCACTTTATGGTCACGTTTGCTCTGGCAGCCATTCCCCCCTTAACCCACTCACTTTGCCACCAACCCACTCTTCTTTCTTTTCTTTTCTTTTCTTTTTTTTCTAAAAAGATGACCGGTAAGGGGATCTTTACCCTTGACTTGGTGTCGTCAGCACCACGCTCAGCCAGTGAGCGAACCGGCCATCCCTATATGGGATCCGAACCCGGAGCCTTGGTGTTATCAGCACCGCACTCTCCCGAGTGAGCCACGGGCCGGCCCGATAATACAGTATTTTGCAGTGTTGCTGTGAGGAATAAATGATAAATATATTTTGAGGGATTTGTAAACCATAAAGTGATATTCAAACAGTTTATAATTGAGTTCCTGGTGGGTATCAGTGATCAAGTGTGTATTCCTCTTGCCCAGGTTAGCTCTTGAGGACTTCTCTGCAGCATCGCATCTAGAACTAAGTCTTTTCCTTGAGTTATCTTGTTGACCTTCATGTTATTGCTAAGAAGGAGGGAGGGCAAGAGTCATCCTTTTATTTTTATAGACTGGGTAATGTGGTTTTGAGAAAGGTGGTAACTTACCCAAGATCATGTCTTTGTTCCCAGTAGTCTTGTTATTTTTTCCAGTCTATTCCAAAACATCGTGATACCTTCTTTTCACTTTCCTATCCAGACAACTGAGGCCAATGATGTCTTTGTGCCAGTTTTAAATATAAAACGTTCTGAGCTCCCTCTACGAGGTGACAATGTCTTCTTCCTTCAGAAGGTTTGCATTCCAGAGACTATCTTGATTTTTCGGGATGAGATTGACCTCCATGCGTTGCACCAGGCTGGCCAACTCACTCTCATCCTTGTTGACCATCATGTCTTACCCAAGTAAGTAGAAGGAAATTAAATTAATATATATGATAAATTATCATATATCATGTTGGGCTCTGATGAGTGAGATACAAAGAGAGGAAGAAAGTGTTTTTGCTTTCAGGACTGTCATAGGTTAATTGTAATTGATGCATCATATCAAATATAGAAAATCAACAGAAGAGGGCCGGCCCATGGCTCACTTGGTGTGGTGCTGATAACACCAAGGCCACAGGTTCGGATCCCTATATAGGGATAGCTGGTTGGCTCACTTGGGAGAGCGTGGTGCTAACAACACCAAGTCAAGGGTTAAGATCCCCTTACTGGTCATCTTTTAAAAAAAAGAAAACAAATCAACAGAAGATATTGTCAGTTCTCCACTTATATGTCTGTGGTGTAAAGACATACACTATAATAAAAAGAAATAGAAACATAGTGAGTTCAAACTAAAGGATAACTCAAAAATCATTTAAATCTGCTTTTGGTATGATTATTTTAAGATTTTATGGTAGAATTATTATAATAGAAACCTTTGAAAAAATGGTTGAAACTCTTATTTTTAATTTTTAAAAAGTTAGCAACAGTATGTCCTACATAAACTCTTGGGATTTTAAAATAATATATTATGGTTGAATCTATGAATATCTCATTAGTATCTTTTAAAAAGTGTACACATCTATAATAATTTCATCCTTAATTTAGGCCTCGAAAAAGACACCAAAAAAAGCAACACAAATATGAGACTTACCTAAGTCTGACTGGTTCCTACTAATATTAGAGTATATATTTTGTCCTTGAGCACACTGTGATTGTAGCAGGACATTGACAGAGGGTAGCCTAAGAGCAGTAATCCATCTATGCATTTACACATTAATAAACTTTTATTTAGAGGATGAAGGTGAAGCAGAGTCCTGGTTCTCAAGAAGCTTTCAGTCAGGAAGAGGGAACTAGGTAAATAGATCGTTGCGATAGGTGTTAGAGGTAAGTGGAACAGTAGGTACACAAAGGATGGAGTGGTTCATTATACCAGAGGAGAGTCGGCGGCATCAGGAAACGTTTCCTAGCAGAGTTGACCCTTGATCTCAGTCTTGAAGGAGGACTAGATGTTTGCTCAGTAAATGGGGAGGGAAGGTGGTTAGGAAAGGCATTCCAGGCAGAGGGAGTAATTAATAGAAGCAAAGGCAGGCAGGTGTGAATAGCATGGTGAGTTAGGGGAGCTTAGGAGGGCCCTTGGTTGGAAGTAGGTGATTGGTTAAGAAACTATTGTAATAATTCAAATGAAAGATATTGAGGGCCTAGAACAAGGCAGTAGCAGAGGGTTGGAGAAGAAGTCATTGATAAGAACTGAGATAGAAGCCTCAGGACCTGGTGACCTACATGGAATTTGAGTATTGAGTGGATTGAGGGAACAGGAAAGATTTAGATGTTGACTATCATGGGTGTCAATTGGAAAGGTAACCCTAAAGAATAACGAATATGTGGATAAGATATTTGCAGCAGATGTTTCACAAAATTCACTTGTATACTATTTAAAGACAAGTTCAGTTATAACATTAAAGAATTGAGAAGAGTAAAGCAGAGGTAGAAGTGACCTAAATGTTTGCCTCAGACATCTGCATTTTCCTTCATGGGGGCTGGGGGTGGGGGTGGATTTTGGTTAGAAGCAGCTGGAGCTCTCCTGTCTATCTTTCTTTCTTTTTTTCCATACCCTCCCCCCTCCGCAGAAGTGACGCAACCCTAGAGGAGGCAGTAGCAGAGGTGCTAGACCATCGACCCATCGAACAGAAACACTGCCCTCCCTGCCATGTTTCAGTTGAGTTGGTTGGGTCCTGCGCTACCCTGGTGACTGAGAGAATCCTGCAGGGGGCACCAGAGATCTTGGATAGGCAAACTGCAGCCCTTCTGCATGGTGAGGGTGGTTTTGGTGTTGAGACCTGACTACTTCCTCTATTATCATCTCAGAGAAGGAGAGTAGAAAAGTCTAGACTCTTGCAGTCTAACCATATGCTCTCAGAGCCATTCAAGCTCGTGCCAGAGGATGGTATTCTTTCTGGGGACAGTTAGGCATTTGTTTAAAGGCCTGTGGGATACTTTGTTGGCGAAAGCAGAAAGGAAGTACAACAGACTAAAGTTTCATTTTAGAAGCTTTGTATAATGGAAGGAGGACTAGCCAAAGAAGCAGGAAACAATTCTAATACCTGCTCCACCAGGATATAGTTATGTGACCTTCAGCAAATCTCTTAACCTTTCTTATTCTCATTTTCTCTATTTGTAAAAAATAAAAATAAAAAAAAGAGTATTGGACTAGACTATCTATTCCAACCTTTAAGATTCTTTGATGGAATTTGGCCTACTGAAGAGATGTCATCTCTCTCTGACTAGGTTGCGAGATCTCCAAGGATTGAGATACTCAGGCTTCCTTTCTACCTCTTTCCCATTTCCCTGCCTACATTTTAGTTTGGATTTGGGAGGTCTT
The DNA here is from genome assembly GCF_000696425.1 of Galeopterus variegatus. Classification (NCBI taxonomy): domain Eukaryota; kingdom Metazoa; phylum Chordata; class Mammalia; order Dermoptera; family Cynocephalidae; genus Galeopterus; species Galeopterus variegatus. Next base: position 216,201 of record NW_007726214.1, on the reverse strand, counting down.
ACTCAGGACACAGTTGGTCCCAGTTTCTCATTTTGTTTTCAGTTGAGTTTGCCATACAAGTCTCCTCTGTATTGTGTCCATTTGTGTATTCTAGTAGTCATGAGTGGAGGGTCACAGAATTCAAGTTCCACCATTTCCCTTCTCCATAGGAACCATTATCCTGGACTGTGTCAACATGGACCTTAAAATTGGAAAGGCAACCCTAAAGGACAACACATATGTGGAGAAACTGGAGGCCCTCTTTCCAGATCTGCCCAAGAGAAATGAAATCTTTGATTCCCTGCAAAAAGCAAAGTTTGATGTGTCAGGTATGAAGTGGTAAGCTGACTTCTCTGTTTGCCACATGGGAAAACAGGTAGGCAAACCTTGTTCATTATATTCTTGAACACCGCCAAAATAATTTCAGAGCACTCATAATGATTTAAGCTTTATACTAGAGGGAAATGAGGTAGCATATGAGTCTGATCTTGAGCTAACCAGTCATTTACTGGATTGTTCTATCCTGGCTCTTGGTTGGGATGATGAGGAATATACTAAGAGTCTCAGAGGTTGCAGTCTTACCAGAGAATATAGTACAGATAAATAAAATATGCTGAGGATATACTAAATTATCAGAGTAAGATCTATATAATTGGTTAAGGAGGCAGAAGGCACATTTAGTGTGAATATGCAAAGGACAGAGGAAGAGAACAAAAAAAAAAAATCTTCCATAATCTCTTACCCAGCTACCATCTGTTGACATAGAAAGGAAGGAAGAAAGAAAGAAAAAGAAAAGTACCACATGTACTTTTAGAAAATTAAAACAATATAGAAAGGAGAAAAAAGTAAAAGCCTTCTCTCCAAAGTCCCTTGCATGAAAGGTAACTATTGCAACCCAATTATTTAAAGTAATTTTTGATTATATACATTTTCAGTTATCTCTCCTTTTCATTGCACCAGAGAGAAGCTGTGTTTTTCCTCTTTTCTCACTCATCTTGGTGTCCTTGCTCTCCTGGTCTTGGGCCCTGGGGCTCCCTTGCTTGACTCCTAGTCTTGCATTCACTTTCTAGGACTGACCACTGAGCAAATGCTGAGAAAGGACCAGAAGACCATCTGTAGACAAGGCATCAAGGTGGCAATTAGTGCAATATATATGGATTTGGAGGTAAGAGCAAGATGTGTGTGTGGGTCGGGAGAGAAAATCTTTAGTTATGTATGTAACCTTGCTTCTTATTCTTGGCTCACTTCCAAAATTTATCTTGTGCCTGTCTACTTTTCTCCACCTCCACTGTGATCACCACAGTCCCTCAGTCCCTCATCTCTCACTGCACCACTGTCATAGCCTGGTACTGGTTTCCCTGCCTCCACTTTTGCCCCTCTACAAACCTTTCTTCCCACAGCAGCCAGAAAGATCTTTTTAAGATATAAATCAGGTCATATCAGATTATCCCTCTCTTTACTGCCTTTTCATTGTACTTCTCATAAAATCTAAAAAGGCCTTACCATGGTTTACACAGCTCTACTTGATCTGGCCCTTGTCTTTGGCTTTCTCTCTGGCCTCATCTCATTCCAGCCCCATTCTTGCACTCAGTACTGCAGCCACGCTGGTTTTCTTTCTGTTCCTCGGACCATTAAGTTTATTCCCAACTCAGGGTCTTTGAACTCTTCTCTCTGCAGAGTTGGCTCCTTCTTATCATTCAGACTCATTCTTATCATCTCAGCTCAGATGTCTCCTGTTTTGAGAAGTTTTTCCTGACTACCCTAACTAAAGTAATACCCCTGTGTTCAAAAAATCTCAAGCAGTTATCTTGTTTTATTTTCTTCATAGCACTCAACACACTGAAATGATCTTGTTTCATGGTTTCCTTGTTTATTTGGCTGTATTCCTCTGCTACTTTATCAGTTCCACCAGAGCATGGATTCTGTCTCTTTTATTTCTGTTATATATCCAGCACTTTTGACGGTGCTTGGCACATTGTGGATGCTCAGTAAATTTTGTTGAGTTTTTTTGTTTGAATTTTTGATGAATGAACATAATTTTAATAATGGTGTTTTAATACTTTGTTTTAATCTGTGATACTGTGAAATATATATTTGGTTTTTGACCCCATTTCCTAGCACACAAATCCTAATTCTAAGAATCTCCAAAGTGGTGTCTTTTTTTTTTTTTTTTTCCTTTTTGTCTTTTTTCGTGACTGGCAACGGATCGCAACCCTCAGTGTTGCACCCGTACCGGACCGGGACCGGCAACGGGATCGCAACCCTTGGTGTTGCGCCCGCACCTCGCTCAGCCAGTGAGCGGCCGGTCTGTATGTGGGATCCGAACCCTCGGCGGGAGCGCCGCCGCACTCCCAAGCGGCGCACTGTAGCAGTGCGCCACTGGGCCGGCCCCAAAGTGGTGTCTTTTTGTTTGCTAATGAATTGGCTGGTGGCTGGCAGTCCCTAGCTGCCAGGATGAGACTGGTCATTGGAAAGATCAAGGCAGGACTAGAGGATTGGGACTTGCAGCCCTACCTTCTTCCAACCTCCAGGGAAGTTAAGTTGATCACCCATGCCCAGTGATTTAATCAGTGAAGCCTACTTAGAAGCTTTGGTAAAACCCCAAAAGGACTGGGTTCAAGGAGCTTTCAGATAGCTGAACATATGGAGGTTCCTGGAGGGCACACCTGGGGAGGGTGTGGAAGCTCTGCACCCTTTCGCACATGCTTTGCCCTATGTATCTCTAAATCTGTATCCTTTGTAATGTCCCTTATAATAAACTGGTAAACATAAGTGTTTCCCTAAGTTTTGTGAGCCACTATAGCAGATTAATCAAACCCAAGGTAGGGGTCATGGGAACCCTGATTTATAGCTGGTCAGAACCACAGACAAAATAACCTGGGGTTTTCAACTGGCATCTGAAGTGGGGGAAGTACTATGGGACTAAGCTCTCAACCTGTGGGATCTGACATTATCTCCAGGTAGGTAGTGTCAGAATTGAATTAAAGGATACCCAGCTGGTGTCCACTGCAGAACTGATTGCTTGCTTGGTGGGTGGGGCAAACCCGTACACATTTGGTCACAGAAGGTTTCTATGTTGATTGTGGTATGAGAGAGAGGAAAAACAGTTTGGTTTTTCTACAATATTGTATTGGTTTAAATCATTGAATAACTTGATCTGAACACATACTCTCATACTCTGGACAGCTTTCTACTGAGTACTATGTAAAAATACTACATAATTAAGTAAAATAGCATGGTCTCTTCCCTTGCAGTTCAAAACATAGTTTGGGAAACAAACATAAGAATGCAAAAGGCTTACCAAGTACCATAATCACAGTACAAATTGACACGTTAGAAATGCCAAGGATAGAAGAAAGCCCTGATCTGAAATAGGTGTTGGTATTATTCATTGGAAAAAATAGTGCATGAGATTTTGGAGAAGAGTGTAGATTGGCAAAGAAGGAAGAGCCAAGGATGCAGTTGTCACATCTGCTCTTTGTAAGCCCCATTGTTCTGTTTGAGGATAAAAATACCCACAAGACAAAGACCTTGTTTGATTGCAAGAGCAAGAGAGTCTTGAACATGCCAGGCGCATTACATAAACTATCATGTTTTAGTTCTTAAAACAATCATGTTTGGTAAATGTTGTGTCCTTTACAAACAGGGAAACTTAGGTATAGGGAGGTTAATAAAACTCCTTGATTGTATAGCTAATAGGTAATAGAACTGCTTTTCTTCTTTTTTTTTTTCATAAGGATTTTTTTTTTTTTTTTTAAAGATGACCAGTAAGGGTATCTTAACTCTTGACTTGGTGTTGTCAGCACCACGATCTCCCAAGTGAGCAAACCGGCCATCCCTACATAGGGATCCGAACCTGTGGCCTTGGTTCCATCAACAGCACACTCTCCCAAGTAAGCCGCGGGCTGGCCCTATAGAGCTGATTTTCAAACCAATTCTGTCTTAATCCAAAGCCTGTATTCTCTTATCCTACCATACTGCTGCTAAGCACACAGATAACACAGAATAAATACTTGATCCTTTTTTATGGAGTGCAAGTCCCAGGTTAACATGCAAAGAAACCCTCATAAGGATTTTTTTTTTTTTTTTTAAAGATGACCAGTAAGTGGATCTCAACCCTTAGCTTGGTGTTGTCAGCACCACGCTCAGCCAGTGAGCCAACCGGCCATCCCTATATAGGATCCGAACCCGTGGGCTTGGTGTTATCAGCACTACACTCTCCAGAGTGAGCCACAGGCCGGCCCTCTTCATAAGGATTTTTTTTGTTGATGGTGACAAGAAGGGTCCAGTTGTAGCCCTCATGCCTCTCTATTTCTTCCCTTTCAGACCTTTCTGCAGAGATCTGACCTCCTTGCAGATCTCCATGCCTTCTGCCATGCTCACAGCTATGATGTCCTGGTCGCCATGACTATCTTTTTCAACACTCACAATGAGCCAGTGCGGCAGTTGGCTATTTTCTGTCCCCATGTGGCACTCCGAATGATGGTGAGTCTCTATCCCTTCTCCAACCTGAAGGCCTTACAGAGACTGCTTTGTATGCACCTCTCTGCTCTACAGCTCTGTGCTGTAAAGACTTCTCCTTGGTTCTTATATTTATATATTTACACACAGGTCCCTTGACCTGTTTCCAGACTTTCTCCTGCCTTTTTTCTATTTTCTATATATGTGAATATCCTTAGTTATACCATTGTTGATAGGTGGATTCCAAAGAGAATTAGAGACACAATTACTACTCAGAAGGAACTTTAAATCTGGTTAGAAGGAAATGTTGTAAATCTGAAGTTAGTTCCGTTCTTGGTTTATTTTATTTATTTATTTATTTTTTATTTTTATTTTTTTAAAAGATGACCAGTAAGGGGATTCTAACCCTTGACTTGGTGTTATCAGCACCATGCTCTCCCAAGTGAGCCACGGGCTGGCCCCCATTTTTGGTTTAATTGTTAATTCCTCACTCCTGAAAATCTGTTTCTTTCTACTCTACTGCTTTGAAAATTAAAAACACAAGAAACCTTTTCTACTACTTACCATGTAGGGATTAATTATTCTGTGTAGTGTGAACTCTGTAGAGAAGTGATCTAGGACCAGGTTTGTTTTCTTTCTTGATCTTCCATTTGGCTGCCTTTCCCACCTTCTGCCCTTTCTGTTCCTCTTGATTACTGATTAGCTCAGGGAAGAATTTAAAAGTGGACTTAAGGCCGTCCAGGAACTCTTTGGGTAGCTTGGGCTATGTGAGGATGGCTAAAGACAATACAGGCAGATAATCCTTTGCAGTCATAAAAGTTACCTCTGCCTTTCCTGCCTGTCTTTGCCTTTGCCTTTTCCCCCAGGAAGCAAATGTGAGTTCATTCAACATAAGGTAGTTTGACACTGTGGAAAGAACTACAGTTTCCAAAGTCAGGTAGACATACTCTTCTGTCCCAGGTTTGCTATTTCCTTGCTCTTTGAGCTAAGACAAATCAATTGACTTCTTTTTTTTTTTTTTAAGATGACCAATAAGGGGATCTTAACCCTTGGCTTGGTGTTGTCAGCACCATGCTCAGCCAGTGAGTGAACCAGCCATCCCTATATAGGATCCAAACCCGTGGCCTTGGTGTTATCAGCACCGCACTCTACCGAGTGAGCCACGGGCTGGCCCCTCGATTGACTTCTGAGTCTGTAAATGGCATAACACTCATACTTACTGATTAGTCTAATGTGATTGTTAAACACAATATCATATTAAAGCACATTGCTGGGCAGAGTAAGCACTCAGTAAATCATGACTCTTACTAATCATGTCATGAAAGGAAGGGTGCTTTTACCGTAAGAAGTGCCTCTCCCACTTTCCTGAATCTAGTCCCCTCTGTGCTACTCTTCTGAAGCTGTGCAGATGTCTGATGACTCTACCGTTGCCCAGGCTGCCTCTATGTTGGGAAATAGGAGTCCTTTTTTTCACAGTCTGCCTTACCATCTCCTCCCTTCCTCCTACATTAGGGATAGTATAGTATATAGATTTAGAATGCTGGCTTTGATGACATACCTGGGTTCAAGTGTCAGTTTTGCTTCATGCAAACCATGACCTTAGGCAAATTATATAATATACCTAAGCCTCAATTTACCTACCAGTAAGTGAGGATAACAACAGTACTGATCTTACAAGGTAATTGTGAGAATTAAATATTTGTAAACAGCCAAGTTGGCACCGTCCTTGGCATATCTCCCACCCCCATTTTGTTCTATTTATTCTGTCTGCCTCTATCCTTCCTTGACCTCTAGATAGATTCTAGTCCCACCCCAGCTAAAAACAGAGATCAAGTTCTCAAGCACAGGTATATACTTGGAAACAGCATTAGGTTAGGAGCTGGGGGTCCTGGATTCTGGTTCAGACTCTGCCATTGTCTACATGATTTTGCTTAAGACTTAATCTCTCTGAGCTTTGGTTTCCTTATTAATAAAATGAAAGATAAGATCTAAAATGTGTCTTCTCTTTCTAAAATACTGTGTATATTAGTGATGTTGCTTTTGTTGCAAGCAATAAAACTGAACTCAGTATGGCAATTTTATTTATTTATTTTTTTTAAAAGATGACCGGTAAGGGGATCTTAACCCTCGACTTGGTGCTGTCAGCACCACGCTCAGCCAGTGAGCGAACCGGCCATCCCTATATGGGATCCGAACCCGTGGCCTTGGTGTTATCAGCACCGCACTCTACCGAGTGAGCCACAGGCCAGCCCAGTATGGCAATTTTAAAAAGTGTTCTCTATAAAGAAAACCTTTCACTTAGAAGTCTTGGCTTTTTGCTACACTAAGTAATATATTACTTCCTTGTTATTGTCTCCTTTTTAGATCTGTGGAATCCTGGAACACTCCCACTCTCCATCCCTGAAGCTGACCCCTGCCCCAAGCACCCACCCTAACCTCCAAGCCTATCTTCAAGGCAACACCCAGGTCTCTCGAAAGAAACTTCTGCCTCTGCTCCAGGAAGCCCTGTCAGCATATTTTGACTCCACAAAGATTCCTTCAGGGCAGCCTGAGACAGTGGGTATATCCAGGGAGCAGGTAGACAAGGATTTGGACAGGGCGAGTAACTCCCTAATTTCTCGACTGAGTCAAGATGAGGAGGACCCTCCACTGCCCCCCACACCCATGAACAGCTTGGTGGATGAGTGCCCTCTGGATCAGGGGCTGCCTAAGCTCTCAGCTGAGGCCATCTTTGAGAAGTGCAGTCAGATCTCGTTGTCACAGTGTACCACTGCATCTGTGTCAAAGAAGTAACTGTTGGGAGGGGAGGGGACAGAGGGCGGGGTTGCTCGACCCATCTCAAATGCATGTTTTGATATGTTCTGGAGATTTAGCAATTCTGTCTTCATTGCTCCAGGGTGTGGTATACTGTTCTTATAAAACTGGGAGGAGAATGAAGTGAAAGAAAGCAGCTGCTTTAAGAATGGCTTTCTACCTTTTCCCCCCAATCTCTGCCAATCAGACATTTTATTATTTAAATCTTCACTGACTTTCCTTTATTTCATTTGCCATGGGTACAGGGTGATACACCCACAGTCCCAGCAGATTGAGACAAAAAGAATGTAGACCCCAAAAGTACCCTTGGTTAGGATCTTGAACAGAACCAATATCTGTCTTGGAACGATGTATTCATTGATTATCTCTGTGTATTCATTTATTCACTTATTCATTTAAGTATTTATTGAATACCTGCTTCAAGCTAGATAGAAAAGAGAGCATACTTTGGAAAGTCTTATTCAGTTTTCAGCCTTCAACAGGTTTCCAGCTTCATGCCTCTTCTTTCTGCCCCTGGGTAGGTGATGGTGTTTGATTCAGAGAGGATGAATTTCTTTCTTTCTTTTTATTTTTTTTTAAAGATGACCGGTAAGGGGATCTTAACCCTTAACTTGGTGTTATCAGCATCACACTCTCCCAAGTGAGCCACGGGCCAGCCCTAGACATCTATGAATTTCTGTTCTGAGCTTATTGTGACTGTTTTAGGTCTTGTATGAGGCAGATAGGAGGCCATTATCTTCTGTCCTGATCAGGTAGCCTGGTTCTCTTGTTTCTTTAGATCCCTCCATCCCAGAGCCACAGGAACCCTGAAGAGACTCTGAAGACCCCTTGTTCTTGAGAGTTCAGGAGGCACTCAAGAAGGCCTTAAGACCTCGTAGGCACTCTGCCCAAAAGATAGCAGAACTGGAATGAGAGCCCTGGGTCTGTGTCCCTTCCCTTAGTGGGTTTATCCATTTCTTGTTCATATCTGTCTCTCCTTGCTCATTTTGAAAGGAAGCATGGAGTTCTAATACTGACTGCCATAAACGGTGTGTCTTTTGGCAAGACACTTCACTACTCTAGGTCTCATTTTCCCCATCTGTAAAACAGGGTTTGAACCAGATGTTCCCTGGTGATCTGTGATCTGCCTCTTGCTGCCATTCTTTCTCTCTTCTGCTTCTCTGTGTTTTTCTTTTGTTTTCCCTGGGAATGCTCAGGGTCACTGGATTGTCTGTATTTATGTGTGACTGTACCAAGGGACTCATGTAGCATATACAGGGGTATGATTCATACTAACATGACCCAGCAAAAAGCTCCTTCCCACCATCTTGTTTTGCATGTGTAGAGTCTCCCTTTTTTCTTCAGACTAACCTGATCCCCCTTTTCCTACCCCACAGATCTATTCCATGTACATTGCCAACAGTTTCACTGAACAGTGGGGTTTGTGGTAGTTTTGGCATGACATCTTCCAGTATGAGGGGGACAGTCTGACTTCATTTTGAGAGTATGATGTCTGTAGTCATTTGGAAGGTAAAAATTGTTGTGTGATCACTGAACCAAAGGAATTTATGTTTTGTAACTTGGGTACTTTATTTTGAATTTTTTAAAAAGTATTAAAATACATTTTTCCTGTTTGGGGTCTTATTGTCTCTTTTTACAACTATGATCAAACTTTTCCCTCTCATAATTGTTTCAGCCTCCTAAAGAGTCTCCTGCTGGGCTGGCCACTTAGCTCAGTCAGTTAGAGCATAGCCTTATAACACCAAGTTTAAGGGTTCGGATCCCCATCCCAGCCAGCCACAAAAACAAAACAAAAATTCATCTTCCTTCTTCCTACTATACTTAATGTCTTCTTTCTGTTGACTCCTTCTGGGAATAAGAAGCAGTAGGCTTCTGTCTCCCCTTATCCTCAGCCTTTCCTTTATGTTTCTTCTCTCAGAACTCTCCTAATAAATACAAGTTGACCCTTGAACAAAGCAAGGGTTAGGGTGCTGACCCTAAATTCCTGATGAAAATTTGCATATAACTTTTGACTCCCTAAAAAAAACTTGACTACTAATAGCCTACTGTTAACCAGAAGCTTTACTGATAACATAAACAGTTAACACATATTTTGTATGTTATATGTATTATATACTGTATTCTTAAAGTAACCTAGAGAAAAGAAAATGTTATAAAGAAAATCATAAAGAAGAGAAAATATATTTACAGTGCTGTATGTATATTTATTGAAAAAAATCCACATGTAAGTAGACCTGCACAGCTCAAAGCCCTGTTGTTCAAGAGTCAGCGGTACTTCTGTTGTTCCAGTTTTGCTTATGCTTGAAAACTAGGCCCAAGGTAGTCTTACAACCAAAATAGTTTCTGCTTTTGCTTTTTTTTTTTTTTTTTTTTTTAAAAAGCAGCTTCCAGAAGGTTATATGGGGTCTGGAAAGGAGAACAAATTGCTTTCCTAGACTCACCCAAGACTAGCCACCACAGAAAATGCACTCTTCTCCCCAAAACCCGCCCCCACACAGGAGGCAGGGTTTTTCTTTTGGACAAACCTGCTCCTTGGGAGGGAAGGTGGCAAAACCTGTTTGAAAATGAAGTTGCCTCCCTTCCACACCTCTCCTCCTCAGAGGCAAGAGCAACAACAGTTGAGACAAAAAAGAGTAAAGAAGTGTTGAGGGCTGTGACACCCAGCTCCCTAAACTGTTTAAGGAAGGTAACAGGAAGACGTGAAGATGGGAACTATACAAGAGGCAGGAAAAAAGACATTAAATCTTGGGTAAGTACGATCTTGGCTCACTTGATTGGAAATGCAGTGAATAAATAGTCTTGAGAAACTTTCCCACCATCCAGCTCTTCTTACCAGGTCAAATCTCGGGTTTCTTAGGGAGACAAGACTAAGGGTGAATTTGCTGAGGAGGAATGGGGGTGGCTTTAGGTAGGAAATGTCAGTATGGTATGGAACTGGGGAACAGACGATTCCAGGATAATTCTCTGGTTAAAAAAAAATAATAAAAGAAGTTTCTATATTTTGTGTTTGATAAATCTGACCATGTTGTTTTTTTCCTGACCCCCACCCTCCAGAATGGCCATCAGGAAAGCTGACTCAGAACTCAGTTTAGGCCCAGGTTTTCCTTCCTGGCAAATCTCTTTCTCCTTATCTTCTTCCTCCACCCCGCCACTCATGCCATGTTTTTTTGTAGCCACTCCCCAGCATGGTGGAGGAAAGGCAGGCCTGACTCGGTGTTATCTGTCCCAATTTTACCCAGTGGTAGTTGGGCGGGTCTGTCTAGGTTCCAGCCAATTGTAATGGGGGACATCTCTCACTCCTGCTTTGTAGGTGGAGCAAGTGCCATTGAGGTAAATATGATGAGCTTTACATTCCATCTTCCCTCTGCTCCTAAACCCTACAGTAGGTAATCTGCTTCTAGCAAGGGGTGAAGGTGGGAGAAACATCTGTATAGGAGACAAGAGGTCTGAATTGTTTTTAAGGCCTGCCCTCTACTCCGTACCTTAATTACTGTTCTTTATTCTGTTTCCTACTTCACCGTCCAGTTCCCTTAAGATACTGCCTAGGTTGTCTCATGACAATCTTTCTTTCATGATACTCTATCTTAGGGAAAAAGCAGAAGAAGCAGAACTAGGAGCAACCCTGAGTGTTGGGGGACTGGAGCTGAAGGAGGAATGGCAGGATGAAGAATTCCCTAGGTAAGGAAGAGTGAGAGAGGCTGGGAGAAGGAAGGGATGGTCACAAATGGAGGGCAGGGATGGCAAATCAGGATTTATGGGAAGAAGAAAGCAGAGGTGATAAAATCTTGGTAAGGAAGGAGAACTGATAAATTGATATCTGGCTTGATGTCGTTAACCTATATCTCTGCTCCCTTTTAATCTTTTCCTATCTAGATTGCTTCCTGAGGAGGCTGGCCCTTCTGAAGATCCTGAAGACCCTAAAAGAGATTCACAGGCAGGTAGGTAAAGTAGAAACTGGGCCTCAAGTTCCTGATGCTAGTCCAGTGAAGTCTATGCCACCCCATCCCTTTGTATTCCCTCTTCCCCTTTTCCCAAATGTCCCCTGTATCAGTCCCTTCTTCAGAGTTCATCCCATATCATCACTTCCATGTACAGGAATTCCAACCATCTCCACACCCCCAAAAGATACATATCTTTCTGTTTTTCTTTTTTTCTCTTCCTCCAACCCTAGGTACCCCCAGTACATTAGCCCTGTGTGGCCAGCGCCCCATGCGTAAGCGTCTTTCTGCCCCAGAGTTGCGGTTGAATCTGATTGAGGGGTCTGAAGACAATGGAGCTTCTCCCTGCCACTCTGCACCTTCCTCTCCTGATGGCAGTTCTGACCTGGAGGTAGACGAATTGGAGACACCCTCAGACTCAGAGCAGCTGGACAGTGGACATGAATTTGATTGGGAAGGTAGGAAACAAACCTGAGGACAGAGCTAGTAGAAGTAGAAGCCAATGTTAAAAGAAGCTCAGGGGGCCAGCCTGTGGCTCACTTGGGAGAGTGCGGTGCTGATAACACCAAGGCCATGGGTTCGGATCCCATATAGGGATGGCCGGTTTGCTCACTGGGTGAGCGTGGTGCTGACAACACCAAGTCAAGGGTTAAGATCCCCTTACCGGTCATCTTTTTAAAAAAAAAAAAAGTTCAGGGGCCAGCCCGGTGGCGCACTGGAGAGTGCGCCGCTTGGGGGCG